>NC_041382.1:243160274-243221155 GCF_002162155.2 Triticum dicoccoides | reverse complement strand
TCTCCACTCGGTAGGATTTTTTTCAAACTTAGGCGAGTGTCGGACTGCAACTAAGTCTCTAAGTGAGAGAACTTAGGCGAGTACTGGACTGCAGGTAAGCCCCCGAGTGGGAGGATTGCTCTCCACTCGGTAGGATTTTTCAAACTTAGGCGAGTGCCGGACTGCAGCTAAGTCTCTAAGTGAGAGAACTTAGGCGAGTACTGGACTGCAGCTAAGCCCCCGAGTGGGAGGACTGCTCTCCACTCGGTAGGATTTTTTCAAACTTAGGCGAAACAGATTTGCAGCTAAGCCCCCGAGTGGGAGGCTGGCTCGCCACTCGGTAGGAAACTATTTTTACAAACTTAGGCGAAGCGGATTCGCAGCTAAGCCACCCACTGGGGGATTTCTTACGCAAACAAGAACAATAATAATCACTGGGAAAATTATAACGCTCTTGTCTTTGATAAATAAACTACAGGAGTTTTTCTTATTACATCTCATCCAAGTGAGAATTTAAGTATAAAAGGGGCGGAGTAGCTCCGCATTCCAGGCTCGTGGCTCATCAATCTGGCGATCGACATTGTAAAGGTGGTATGCTCCATTGTGGAGGACTCTGGTGTCACATCCCTAGTCTGGTATGACCTAGACTAGCTAGTCATTGGTGCATCATGTTTAAATCTCATTTAAATTTGAAATGAGGATTGGTGGAACCCTCAGAATCATTTTTTGAAAATGACCCAAATAAAAATTTCCCCAAAAGGGTCCAAGAAAATGCTCATGTTGCCCTCTGAAAATATTGGACAGAGATAAAAATCAAACCAATATTTTTAGGAGCTCATGGATATTTAGTTTTGGCCATTTGGATTAATCCGATAAATATTTGCATTGGAAATATATTAGTTATATATATTAATATATGTCCAAAAATTATGCCATTTATAAGGTAGCTCTGGATTAATATAACTAGCTTCCATAAAAAAATGGCATAAGTAAATAAATTGATTTAGTATTATTACTAAATCAGAACAAATGTCAGAAAACTTAGAAAAAGAAATAAAACAGGAAAAACTTACCTGGGCTTCTGCCTGGCGCCTCTGGCCCAGCAGCAGCAGGCCGGCCCAGCCAGCAGGCGGCCCAGGCCGCCTCCTCCTCTGTCGTCTTCGTCCTCGACAGAGGGAGGGGAGCGTGCCCGGCGCGCGCGCGCGCCACCGCGCCACGCCACCTCCCTTCCTGCCTGCCTGGCGCCCTTCTCGTCGCCCTCGATGCCCCGGACGACGCCATGCAGCCACCCCGACCCCCTCGCACTCTCCCTCACCCTCTTTCCCTCCCCCTGCTCTCTCTCCCTCTCACCTGAAGCACTGCCGCCGCTGCAGCTCACCACCGACGCGCTCCCCGCCGTCCCCTCGCCCCTCCGTAGAGTCCCCGAGCTCCGCCGCGACCCCCTCTCCCTCCTCACCGAGCAAGCAACCCGGGCGAGCTCCGTTTCATCGCAATCGCCGTCGTCTTCAAGCTCCGGCCGACGAGATCGCCGTCGTCGCTCCGGCTGCCCCAAGCCTTCCCCGAGCTCGCCGACGACGTCGCTGGATCCACCGTGAGCACCGCCACCGTTCCCCTCTCTTCTCCCCCTCGTTTCCGCGCCATAGCTCCGTTCCCCACCATGGCCGAAGCCATCGCCGCCGCAGCTCCTCGCCGTCGTGGCCACAACCGCTGCAGGCCGCAGCCGAGCTCGCCGTTGCACTCAGTGCACTCTGGCGGGTCACGCGGACCCGCTCGCAGCCTCCCTAGTGCCCCGCAGCGCCTAACCCGCATAGACCGAACTTCGGCAGCCGCAGCCGAGCTCGCCGCCGTCGACTGCGGTCATCCCAGGCCCAGCCACGGCCACCGCCCGACGCGCCATCGAGCTAGCTTTCCAACGCACCTAGCCGCGCGCCATTTGGAGCACCACAGAGGAAACCCGGGGCACATGTACGCCGCGGACCTCGCCGGCGACTAACCGCCGGCGGGTTTGACTTGTTCGACCTGGGGTTTGACCCCCCCAGAGTCACTGACGCGTGGGCCCCGTCGGCCAGGTGATTAGCTTAGTGCTAATCACCGCTTAATTAACCCCCCCCCTGAGGCTGACAGTGGGCCCCATCGCCACTAACTTTTAATTAGGATTAAATTAACCCCCTGTTTAACCCCCTGTCACTGACGTGTGGACCCCACACGTCAGGTTTGACCCCATCAGCCGCAGTTGACTGCTGACGTCGTGCTGACGTCATGCTGGCGCAATAATATGATTTCTGGGATTAAATTAAATCAGGAAATTCCAGAAATTGTTTTAAACTTCAAAAATTCATATCAATTCAACCGTAGCTCAGATTAAAATAATTTATATATGAAAAATTATCAGAAAAATGCAATCTTTCCATCTGTACTAGTTTCATGCATGAAAAACCAACTTATACATGCTGAATATGACAAAACACATTATGGCATATATAAGAGACTTAATTTAGAATTACATTTGAGCTTATGGTTCAAATGGACTTCAAACCAAATGATTTCTAGTTGCATTAGCTCAAACAACATCACATCTTCATGCCGTGTTCATGCATCATATTGTTGCATATGTTTGTGTATTGATTGCCGGCACCGTTCCTTCTCGATAGGTCTTGCTCCGAAGACCGTTCCAGAGTACCTGTCTGTGAAGCAGTGCCTCCTCTGTTGATTTACCAGGCAAGCAAACCCCCTTGTTCATTTCGATAAAACCCTACTCTCTCGCTCCTGCTCTCAGTTATTGCATTAGGACAACAGCGATTCATCTGCTACTTTGTGCTGCGGTAGTTGAACCCATTCCTCTGCATGACCTGTCATTGCCACAGTAAATAGTTGAAACCCACTAGCATGTGTAGGAGTTGATTGAGCCATGTTGTGTTCCTACCATGCTATGCCTGCTATTGCTTAGAGTTGTGTCAGGTCTGGTTCATTGGGAATGAATTGGAGTGTTACGATATGTTCTGGTGCCGAGAGTTAAGTGTGTGAACACGATTTGGTAAAGGTAGCGGGGAGAGGCCATGTAGGAGTACATGGTGGGTTGTCTCACTGGAACCGCCCTTAAGCACTGAGTTCTATGTATGTTGTCCAATGACTCGATACTACCACACATTGGGCTCCGGGCGCTCCAAGCCCTCTCGACTTATTAACCAACTTGATCTCTGTCCAGGAGTCGCAACTAGTTTCTGGTGTTTGTAGGTAGTGTTAGTAGTCTACCAAGTGGCACCCGGCCAGGTGGGCTTGGGATAGACTAGGCACAAGTGGCACGGTGTACCAAGCGTAGATCCATCCGGCGAGGTGGGCTTGGGAACCCTGCACACATCGTTTGGGGCCGTGAGTGAAACCCCGGCCGGATCTCCTTGCGGATGGAACCCGAATAGGCGATAAACCTGGATTAGAGTCTTGTGTGGTTAGTCAGGTCGTGGCCGACACCCTCGCCAGGCTTCCGCTTGAAGGTTGCCGAGATACATGACGTGTACATGGCGGTAAGTGGCGAGAGCGTGTGTGAAGAAGTACACCCCTGTAGGGTTAACATGATCTATTCGAATAGCCGGGTCCGCGGTTATGGACTTCTTGGATGCTTACATGGTACATAGACAACTTGAAGTGGATACCCTAAAATGCTCAAGACAAGTGTGAGTGCTATGGATGGCCTTCTCGTAGGGAGACGGGGATGAATCCATAGTAGTGTATTGTATGGTGATTAGTGGACTCGTGTACGTTGTCTCACCTCCAGAGTTTCTGGTAGTCGTAGAACAGGATAGCCACAGAGTCAAAGCTGGCTTGCTGAAACTAAACCCCACATTACCTCTTGATACAAATGCATGTATGATAGGATCTGATGTAAGTCTTGCTGAGTACCTTTGTACTCATGTTGCTTTATTTATGTTTTTGCAGCGGAGACTTCGGTCTTACTAGTGTTCTCATGGACTTCGACTAGTAGCTAGTACCTCAGCTACGATCTTGATCGGATGTTGTAGATAGTCAGGCTTTCAGCCTTTTTCATTTATAGATGTCTGTACTCAGACATGTAATGCTTCCGTTTGTTGCTTGATTGCTCTGACTGTTGGGTCATGTGACCCCTGTTTGTAATAATGCTATGATGGCTCTTCTGAGCCTTTATCTATATGAGTTGTTGAGTTATGCTGTGATGCCATGTTGTACAGCACATGCTTGCATGTTATGCGTACGTGTAATGTGTATTGCTATGTGTGGGATCTGACTATCTAGTTGTTTATCCTTAGTAGTCTCTCTTACCGGGAAATGTCTCCTAGTGCTTCCACTGAGCCCTGGTAGCTTGCTACTGCTCTGGAACACTTAGGCTGGCCGGCATGTGTCCTTCTTCGTTCCTGTGTCTGTCCCTTCGGGGAAATGTCACGCGATGAATACCGGAGCCCTGTTAGCCCGCTACAGCCTGGTTCACCGGAGTCCTGTTAGCCCAGTGCTACAGCCTGGATTCACTCGCTGATGACCGACACGTTCGATGCTGGGTCATGGATGCCTGTCCCTGTAAGTTAGTGCCACTTTGGGTTTACGACTAGCCATGTCAGCCCGGGCTCTTTATCATATGGATGCTAGCGACACCATCATATACGTGTGCCAAAAGGCACAAACGGTCCCGGGCAAAGGTAAGGCGACACCCGTGGGGATACCGTGCGTGAGGCCGCAAAGTGATATGAGGTGTTACATGCTGGATCGATGTGGCATTGAGTTGGGGTCCTAACAGCGTTGGTATCAGAGCCTGACTGCCTGTAGGATTACCAAGCCAAACCGGTCGAAGTTGAGTCTAGAAATTCTTTAGTTATGTAAGGGAATTGATTGTGGGTTGGAACGTAAGGCTCTTTTTACTCCTTTACCTCATGGCCTTCTGATCTGAGTCGTCCTATCTTTCCTACGGGGTTAAGGAACTAGGCTTTCTCTTCCGTCTATCAGGATCACGTGTTACTACTCCGTAGTCCCATAGGATTGGTTGATCAGAGTCATACCCTAGTTTTGAGTATTTCCAGTGTAGTTTGTTTAGTATGATCTCAGAACCTTGAGTAATGTTGATGATTATGTTACCACCCCATTTTTAGTAGGATGTCTCATTCTGAGCATTTTACTGCCGTTATGCTGCCGAAATTTCCCTAGGAGTTCGAGAGATACTAATTCCTTGTCCTACATTCTACAGTCCATAGTTGATGCTGATTCCGTCCTTGGTTCGTTTCTCAGGATGTCATCAGCTAAGCAAAGTTCCGTTGCTCGTAGCCAGAACCATGGAGATGGTAGGGATGAGGATCCTCCCGATCAGCCTTCGTTGGCAGAGTTCATGCTAGATATGGAGAGGAACAAGCGTGAGTCTAACCGCTTGTTGGCACGTATCGAGGAGAACACCGCACATCAGTTCAAAGGATCTGCTACCATTCATGACTTCATTCGTTTGCACCCACCTACCTTTCATCATTCCATCGAGCCACTCGATGCAGATGACTGGCTCCGTAGCATCACCCATAAGCTGCGTTCCGCGAACGTAGCTGAAGATGACAAGGTCACTTATGCCACATATCACCTGGAAGGTCCTGCTAGTCTTTGGTGGCAGAACTATGAGGCTATGCTTCCAGCTGGCCAGACTTCCACCTGGAGGGATTTCGTTGAGGCTTTTCGCGAGCATCACATTCCTGAAGCCCTCATTGATCGCAAGAGAGAAGAGTTCTGTAATTTCACCCAGGGTAAGATGGCTGTTGATGCCTATAGTAGAGAGTTTGAGAACCTCGCCCGTTATGCCACAGAAGAGGTGTCCACGGACGCCAAGAAGCAGGCTAGGTTCCGAAAGGGTCTCAACCCCAAGTTGCGTCGTGATCTCCACCTGCATCATTGTGATACATTCCAAGCCCTTGTGAACAAGGCCATTAATGCAGAGACAGCTCAACTCACTTACGAGGAGTCTCGTAAGCACACTCGTGCTTTGGGATCTTCCTCCGGTTCTAGCTCTCAGAAGCGCCGGATTTGGGTTCCAAACTCCGCTCTTCCACCCAAATATGTACCGAGGCCATCTTATGTGGCACCTCATCAAGTTCAGCAGTATGCTCCACCCAGGCCTATTGGTGGACCGCCTTCTAATACAGGTCCACATCCTACCTCCAAGATTTGTTACAAGTGCGGAGAGCCAGGCCACATTGCCCGTATTTGCACTCAGACCAGAGTTGCTCCACCCCAGCCCGAGAAGTCTATTGGCCATGGTAAGCCATCACGCAAGATGATCAGTGCCAAGTCAGCTCCCACTGAACATGGACGTGTGCATCACGTCTCAGCTAAAGCCGCTCATGATGATCCAGATGTCGTTCTTGGTACACTCCTTGTCAACTGTCATCTGGCATCGGTTTTGTTCGATACTGGAGCGTCTCATTCCTTCATTTCTGAAAGCTATGCCCACTTGCACGACATGTCATTTTGTGATATGCCCTCCCCACTACTTATTCAAACTCCTGGATCCAAATGGCAAACTTCTAGGATAAGTTATGGCAATGAAATCCTTGTGGACAGACTTGTATTCCTTGCTTCCTTGATATCTCTCAAGTCTTCGGATATTAACATCATCTTGGGTATGGACTGGATGACAGCTCATCATGCCAAGATTGATTGTTTCACCAGGTCTGTTCAGCTCACACACCCATCTGGCAAGATAGTCACTGTCTCCACTAGAGTTGCAAAGCGTCAGCTCTATTCCCTTAATGCCAGCCCTCTTCCAGACCTTGAAGATATCCCGGTAGTCCGTGACTTTCCGGATGTCTTTCCAGAGGAACTGCCAGGTGTTTCGCCTGACAGAGATGTAGAGTTCATCATAGATCTTATCCCAGGAACTACTCCAATCTCTAGGAGACCCTACAAGATGGCACCCTTAGAACTAGCCGAGCTTAAGAAACAACTTGATGAGTCCTTGCAAAAGGGTTTCATCCGTCCTAGCTCTTCTCCTTGGGCTTGCCCCGTCCTCTTCGTCAAGAAGAAGGATGGTACGGATCGGATGGTTGTAGATTATCGCCCCGTTAATTTGGTTACGATAAAGAACAAGTATCCGCTCCCCAGGATCAACGACCTGTATGATCAGCTCGCTGGATCCTCAGTCTTCTCCAAGATGGATTTGAGGTTAGGATACCACCAAATTAAGATCAGAAATGGGGACATTCCCAAGACAGCTTTTGTCACTCGTTATGGCCAGTACGAGTACACCGTCATGTCCTTTGGCCTAACCAACGCCCCAGCCACATTCTCCCGCTTGATGAACTCGATCTTCATGGAGTACTTAGATAAGTTCGTCGTGGTTTACCTCGATGATATTCTTATCTACTCGAAGAACGAGGAAGAGCATGCCGAACATCTTAGACTTGTGTTAGAAAAACTCAGAGAGCACCGCCTTTATGCCAAGTTCTCCAAGTGTGAATTTTGGTTGCTAGAAGTGACCTACCTAGGCCACGTAATCTCTGGTAAGGGCATTGCTGTCAATCCTGAGAGAGTTCAGGCTGTTCTCGATTGGACTCCACCTGAGACCGTTAAACAAGTTAGGAGTTTCCTTGGTCTAGCCAGCTATTGTCACCGCTTTGTTGAAAACTTCTCCAAAGTAGCCAAACCCCTCACGGAACTTCTCAAGAAAGATAAAAAGTTTGAGTGGTCCCCACAGTGTGAACACAGTTTTCAGGAACTGAAAAGGCGCCTGACTTCTGCTCCCATACTTGTGCCACCGGATTTCGCTAAAGACTTTATTATCTACTGCGATGCCTCACGACAGGGACTAGGTTGTATTCTTATGCAGGATCGTCATGTGATTGCCTATGCATCTCGACAGTTGCATCCACATGAGGATAATTATCCTACACATGATCTAGAGCTTGCAGCCGTAGTCTATGCACTCAAGACCTGGCGACATTACCTTCTTGGTAAATGTTGCGAGATCTACACCGATCACCAGAGTCTCAAGTATATCTTCACCCAACCAGACCTAAACCTTAGGCAAAGACGTTGGTTGGAGTTGATCACAGATTATGATTTAGGGATTACCTACACCCCAGGCAAAGCCAATGTCATGGCTGATGCTCTAAGCCGTAAATCCTATTGCAACAATCTCATGTTGCAGCAAGGCCAACCACTTCTCCATGAGGAATTCTGTAAGCTTAATCTTCACATTGCTCCTCACGGATTCCTTTCTACCCTGGTGGCGAAACCTGATCTTAAGGATCAGATTATCGCAGCTCAAAAGCAAGACACAGGAATTTCCCGGATCAAGAGAAACATTAAGAAGGGAGTTGGTGGATGTTTCACTATGGATGATCGTGGTGTTGTTTTCTTTGAGAATCGCTTGGTGGTTCCCAAGAATCAACATCTTCGACAACTGATTCTTAAGGAGGCGCATGAATCTCCTCTCATGGTTCATCCCGGTAGTACTAAGATGTATCAGGACCTACGCCAGAGGTTCTGGTGGACTAGGATGAAGAGAGAAATCGCTGAGTTCATTGCTAAATGTGACGTTTGTCGTCGCGTTAAGGCAGAGCATCAAAGACCTGCTGGCACCCTTCAGCCCTTAGCTATTCCTGAATGGAAGTGGGATAAAGTTGGTATGGACTTCATCACCGGCTTTCCCAGGACCAAGAGAGGGAATAATGCTATCTTCGTAGTCGTTGATCGTCTCTCCAAAGTGGCTCACTTCCTACCTGTTCGAGAGAGTATCACCGCTAGTCAGCTCGCTGACCTATATATTTCTCGAATAGTGTCACTTCATGGTGTTCCACTAGAGATCAATTCAGACCGTGGCAGTCTTTTCACTTCTCATTTTTGGGAGAGCTTCCAAACTGCCATGGGAACCCATCTTTCTTTCAGCACCGCTTTCCACCCTCAATCAAGTGGTCAGGTGGAACGGGTCAACCAAATTCTCGAAGACATGCTTAGAGCTTGCGTTATCTCATTCGGTATGGATTGGGAGAAATGTCTTCCTTTTGCCGAGTTTGCTTACAACAATAGCTATCAATCCAGCCTCAAGAAAGCTCCTTTTGAGGTTCTCTATGGACGAAGATGTCGAACACCTTTGAACTGGTCAGAAACCGGTGAAAGACAATTCTTCGGACCGGATATGATCCAGGAGACAGAAGAGCAAGTTCGCATCATTCGTGAGAATTTGAAAACAGCCCAGTCTCGTTAGAAAAGCCAGTACGATCGTCATCATAAGGATATGACTTATGGAATTGGCGACCAAGCTTACCTTCGGGTTACTCCTTTGAAGGGTACCCATCGTTTCGGTATCAAGGGCAAGTTGGCTCCTCGTTACATTGGTCCTTTTCGTATTCTCGCTAAACGAGGAGAGGTTGCCTACCAATTGGAACTACCCCCACATCTTTCTCGAATTCATGATGTCTTCCACGTCTCTTAACTCAGGCGTTGCTTCTCGGATCCCATCCGCGGAGTGGACCACGAAACGCTTGATCTCCAAGATAACCTCACCTACCGGGAGTACCCGGTTCGCATTCTTGATCAAGCAGAGCGTGTCACTCGACGTCAGAACATCAAGTTTCTCAAAGTTCAGTGGTCTCATCATTCCGAGAGAGAAGCTACTTGGGAACGAGAAGATCATCTTCGATTGGAGTACCCCGCTTTCTTTCCGTCGACCCCTGAATCTCGGGACGAGATTCTTTCAAGTGGGGGCGAGTTGTCACATCCCTAGTCTGGTATGACCTAGACTAGCTAGTCATTGGTGCATCATGTTTAAATCTCATTTAAATTTGAAATGAGGATTGGTGGAACCCTCAGAATCATTTTTTGAAAATGACCCAAATAAAAATTTCCCCAAAAGGGTCCAAGAAAATGCTCATGTTGCCCTCTGAAAATATTGGACAGAGATAAAAATCAAACCAATATTTTTAGGAGCTCATGGATATTTAGTTTTGGCCATTTGGATTAATCCGATAAATATTTGCATTGGAAATATATTAGTTATATATATTAATATATGTCCAAAAATTATGCCATTTATAAGGTAGCTCTGGATTAATATAACTAGCTTCCATAAAAAAATGGCATAAGTAAATAAATTGATTTAGTATTATTACTAAATCAGAACAAATGTCAGAAAACTTAGGAAAAGAAATAAAACAGGAAAAACTTACCTGGGCTTCTGCCTGGCGCCTCTGGCCCAGCAGCAGCAGGCCGGCCCAGCCAGCAGGCGGCCCAGGCCGCCTCCTCCTCTGTCGTCTTCGTCCTCGACAGAGGGAGGGGAGCGTGCCCGGCACGCGCGCGCGCCACCGCGCCACGCCACCTCCCTCCCTGCCTGCCTGGCACCCTTCTCGTCGCCCTTGATGCCCCGGACGACGCCACGCAGCCACCCCGACCCCCTCGCACTCTCCCTCGCCCTCTTTCCCTCCCCCTGCTCTCTCTCCCTCTCACCCGAAGCACTGCCGCCGCCGCAGCTCACCACCGACGCGCTCCCCGCCGTCCCCTCGCCCCTCCGTAGAGTCCCCGAGCTCCGCCGCGACCCCCTCTCCCTCCTCACCGAGCAAGCAACCCGGGCGAGCTCCGTTTCATCGCAATCGCCGTCGTCTTCAAGCTCCGGCCGACGAGATCGCCGTCGTCGCTCCGGCTGCCCCAAGCCTTCCCCGAGCTCGCCGACGACGTCGCTGGATCCACCGTGAGCACCGCCACCGTTCCCCTCTCTTCTCCCCCTCGTCTCCGCGCCGTAGCTCCGTTCCCCACCATGGCCGAAGCCATCGCTGCCGCAGCTCCTCGCCGTCATGGCCACAGCCGCTGCAGGCCGCAGCCGAGCTCGCCGTTGCACTCAGTGCACTCTGGCGGGTCGCACGGACCCGCTCGCAGCCTCCCTAGTGCCCCGCAGCGCCTAACCCGCATAGACCGAACTCCGGCAGCCGCAGCCGAGCTCGCCGCCATCGACTCCGGTCATCCCAGGCCCAGCCACGGCCACCGCCCGACGCGCCATCGAGCTAGCTTTCCAACGCACCTAGCCGCGCGCCATTTGGAGCACCACAGAGGAAACCCGGGGCACATGTACGCCGTGGACCTCGCCGGCGACTAACCGCCGGCGGGTTTGACTTGTTCGACCTGGGGTTTGACCCCCCCAGAGTCACTGACGCGTGGGCCCCGTCGGCCAGGTGATTAGCTTAGTGCTAATCACCGCTTAATTAACCCCCCCCCCCTGAGGCTGACAGTGGGCCCCATCGCCACTAACTTTTAATTAGGATTAAATTAACCCCCTGTTTAACCCCCTGTCACTGACGTGTGGACCCCACACGTCAGCTTTGACCCCATCAGCCGCAGTTGACTGCTGACGTCGTGCTGACGTCATGCTGGCGCAATAATATGATTTCTGGGATTAAATTAAATCAGGAAATTCCAGAAATTGTTTTAAACTTCAAAAATTCATATCAATTCAACCGTAGCTCAGATTAAAATAATTTATATATGAAAAATTATCAGAAAAATGCAATCTTTCCATCTGTACTAGTTTCATGCATGACAAACCAACTTATACATGCTGAATATGAGAAAACACATTATGGCATATATAAGAGACTTAATTTAGAATTACATTTGAGCTTATGGTTCAAATGGACTTCAAACCAAATGATTTCTAGTTGCATTAGCTCAAACAACATCACATCTTCATGCCGTGTTCATGCATCATATTGTTGCATATGTTTGTGTATTGATTGCCGGCACCGTTCCTTCTCGATAGGTCTTGCTCCGAAGACCGTTCCAGAGTACCTGTCTGTGAAGCAGTGCCTCCTCTGTTGATTTACCAGGCAAGCAAACCCCCTTGTTCATTTCGATAAAACCCTACTCTCTCACTCCTGCTCTCAGTTATTGCATTAGGACAACAGCGATTCATCTGCTACTTTGTGCTGCGGTAGTTGAACCCATTCCTCTGCATGACCTATCATTGCCACAGTAAATAGTTGAAACCCACTAGCATGTGTAGGAGTTGATTGAGCCATGTTGTGTTCCTACCATGCTATGCCTGCTATTGCTTAGAGTTGTGTCAGGTCTGGTTCATTGGGAATGAATTGGAGTGTTACGATATGTTCTGGTGCCGAGAGTTAAGTGTGTGAACACGATTTGGTAAAGGTAGCGGGGAGAGGCCATGTAGGAGTACATGGTGGGTTGTCTCACTGGAACCACCCTTAAGCACTGAGTTCTATGTATGTTGTCCAATGACTCGATACTACCACACATTGGGCTCCGGGCGCTCCAAGCCCTCTTGACTTATTAACCAACTTGATCTCTGTCCAGGAGTCGCAACTAGTTTCTGGTGTTTGTAGGTAGTGTTAGTAGTCTACCAAGTGGCACCCGGCAAGGTGGGCTTGGGACAGACTACGCACAAGTGGCACGGTGTACCAAGCGTAGATCCATCCAGCGAGGTGGGCTTGGGAACCCTGCACACATCGTTTGGGGCCGTGAGTGAAACCCCGGCCGGATCTCCTTGCGGATGGAACCCGAATAGGCGATAAACCTGGATTAGAGTCTTGTGTGGTTAGTCAGGTCGTGGCCGACACCCTCGCCAGGCTTCCGCTTGAAGGTTGCCGAGATACATGACGTGTACATGGCGGTAAGTGGCGAGAGCGTGTGTGAAGAAGTACACCCCTGTAGGGTTAACATGATCTATTCGAATAGCCGGGTCCGCGGTTATGGACTTCTTGGATGCTTACATGGTACATAGACAACTTGAAGTGGATACCCTAAAATGCTCAAGACAAGTGTGAGTGCTATGGATGGCCTTCTCGTAGGGAGACGGGGATGAATCCATAGTAGTGTATTGTATGGTGATTAGTGGACTCGTGTACGTTGTCTCACCTCCAGAGTTTCTGGTAGTCGTAGAACAGGATCGCCACAGAGTCAAAGCTGGCTTGCTGCAACTAAACCCCACATTACCTCTTGATACAAATGCATGTATGATAGGATCTGATGTAAGTCTTGCTGAGTACCTTTGTACTCATGTTGCTTTATTTATGTTTTTGCAGCGGAGACTTCGGTCTTACTAGTGTTCTCATGGACTTCGACTAGTAGCTAGTACCTCAGCTACGATCTTGATCGGATGTTGTAGATAGTCAGGCTTTCAGCCTTTTTCATTTATAGATGTCTGTACTCAGACATGTAATGCTTCCGTTTGTTGCTTGATTGCTCTGACTGTTGGGTCATGTGACCCCTGTTTGTAATAATGCTATGATGGCTCTTCTGAGCCTTTATCTATATGAGTTGTTGAGTTATGCTGTGATGCCATGTTGTACAGCACATGCTTGCATGTTATGCGTACGTGTAATGTGTATTGCTATGTGTGGGATCTAACTACCTAGTTGTTTATCCTTAGTAGTCTCTCTTACCGGGAAATGTCTCCTAGTGCTTCCACTGAGCCCTGGTAGCTTGCTACTGCTCCGGAACACTTAGGCTGGCCGGCATGTGTCCTTCTTCGTTCCTGTGTCTGTCCCTTCGGGGAAATGTCACGCGATGAATACCGGAGCCCTGTTAGCCCGCTACAGCCCGGTTCACCGGAGTCCTGTTAGCCCAGTGCTACAGCCTGGATTCACTCGCTGATGACCGACACGTTCGATGCTGGGTCATGGATGCCTGTCCCTGTAAGTTAGTGCCACTTTGGGTTTACGACTAGCCATGTCAGCCCGGGCTCTTTATCATATGGATGCTAGCGACACCATCATATACGTGTGCCAAAAGGCGCAAACGGTCCCGGGCAAAGGTAAGGCGACACCCGTGGGGATACCGTGCGTGAGGCCGCAAAGTGATATGAGGTGTTACATGCTGGATCGATGTGGCATTGAGTTGGGGTCCTGACATCTGGTGACTATGAAGGGGCCTTCCCAAGTAGGAGCGAGCTTGTGTGGTTTCTGCTGATCCACTCGGAGGACTAAGTCTCCTTCTTGGAAGGCTCGGCTCTTCATGTTTCTAGCATGGAATCGACGCAAGTATTGCTGATAGATGGTTGATCGAATCAAGGCCATTTCTCTTTCTTCTTCTGGGAGGTCGACTGAGTCCTGCCGGGCTTGTTCTGCTTCTTCTTCTGAGTAGAGCTCGACTCTGGGAGCGTTGTGAAGCAGGTCACTCGGTAAGACTGCCTCGGCTCCATAGACCAGAAAGAATGGGGTTCTTCCGGTCGATCAATTCGGGGTTGTCCTCAATCCCCAAAGGACTGATGGAAGCTCGTCAACCCATGCACCTGCTGCGTGCTTGAGATCGCGCATCAATCGGGGTTTCAGTCCTTTGAGAATTAGGCTGTTTGCCCTTTCTGCTTGCCCATTCGACTGGGGGTGAGCGACCGAAGCATAGTCGACCCGGGTGCCCTGAGAGGCGCAAAAGGCCCTGAATTTGTCGAAATCGAAGTTTGACCTATTGTCGGTGATGATGCTGTGTGGAACTCCATATCTGAATATCAACTCTCTGATGAAACTGATAGCGGTGCAAGCATCAAGATTCTTGATAGGCTTGGCTTCAATCCATTTGGTGAACTTGTCGACTGCTACCAGCACATGAGTGAAGCCGCTCCTGCCTGTTCTCAGTGGTCCAACCATGTCCAGCCCCCAAACAGCGAAAGGCCAGACAAGTGGAATGGTTTTCAGGGCTGACGCGGGCTTGTGCGGCATATTGGAGTAATACTGACATCCTTCACATTTGTCGACTATCTCTTTTGCCATCTCATTGGCTCTTGGCCAGTAGAATCCCGCTCGGTATGCTTTAGCCACAATGGTCCGAGAGGACGCATGATGACCACAGGTCCCCGAGTGGATATCGTTAAGGATCATCTGACCTTCTTCTGGTGTAAAACACTTCTAGCCGACCCCAGTCGCGCTTTCTCTATATAACTGTCCCTTTATGACTGTAAAGGCCTTGGATCGATGGACAATCTGTCGAGCCTCTTCTTCGTCTTCTGGGAGTTCTTTCCTTAGGATGTACGTGATGTACGGTTCTGTCTAGACGGGAGTGATAACCAAGACTTCCATGATCAGGTCGACCAAAGCTGGAACTTCAACTTCACTCGGATCCGTGGCGCTTTTTGGTTGCGGGGCCTCTTCAGTGAAGGGATCCTCCTGGACTGATGGTGTGTGGATGTGTTCCAAAAACACATTGCTGGGAATGGCTTCTCTTTTGGAACCTATTTTTGCCAGATCATCAGCTGCTTGATTTTTCAGTCGGGGTATGTGATGAAGCTCTAACCCCTCGAATTTCTTCTCCAGCTTTCTCACTGCATTGCAATAACCAGTCATGGCTAGACTTCTGACGTCCCATTCCTTCATCACTTGATTGACCACCAAATCCGAGTCGCCATAGACTATGAGGCGACGGACGCCGAGTGAAATGGCCATGCGCAACCCATATAAAAGTGCTTCATATTCTGCCTCGTTGTTAGAGGAATCAAAGTGGATTTGAAGAACATATCTGAGTTTATCTCCTCTGGGGGAGACCAGCGCCACTCCGGCGCCGGAACCATTTAGCATCTTGGAACCGTCAAAGAACATGGTCCAATGCTCCGAGTGAACCTGAGTCGGCAGTTGCTGTTCAATCCACTCGGCGACGAAATCCGCGATTGCCTGGGACTTGATAGCTTTCTTTGCCTCAAACTTGATATCTAGAGGAAGGAGTTCAATCGCCCATTTTGCCACTCGACCAGTTGCGTCCCTGTTATGCAAGATCTCTGACAATGGAGCATCGCTGACAACTGTAATGGAATGATCAGAGAAGTAGTGGGCAACCTTCTTTGTGGTCATATAAATCCCATATACGAGCTTCTGATAATGAGGATATCTTTGCTTCGATGGGGTCAAGACTTCAGAAATATAATACACTGGGCGCTAAACTTTGAAGGTTTTCCCTTCTTCTTCCCGCTCGACCGTAAATACCGTACTGACGACTTGTCCTGTGGCTGCAATGTAAAGTAGCAAAGGCTCCTTGCTGATTGGGGCAGCAAGCACCGGCTGGGTGGAGAGCAGAGCTTTGAGCTCTACGAACGCTGCGTCAGCTTCCGGAGTCCACTCGAACTTGTCAGACTTCTTCATCAATCGGTAAAGAGGCAATGCCTTTTCACCGAGATGAGATATGAATCGACTTAGGGCGGCCAAGCAACCAGTAAGCTTCTGAACATCGTGCACTCGCACAGGACTTTTCATTCGGAGTATAGTACCGACTTTTTCTGGATTGGCGTCGATTCCCCGTTCAGAAACGAGAAAACCGAGTAACTTTCCGCCAGGTACTCCGAATGTGCATTTTGATGGATTAAGCTTGATATCAAACCTTCTGAGGTTGGCAAAGGTTTCAGCAAAGGTCAGTCAGCAGGTCGGAACCCTTCCGTGACTTGACTACAATATCATCCATGTACGCCTCCACATTCCGACTGATTTGGGTGAGCAAACACTTCTGAATCATTCTCATGAATGTGGCTCCGGCATTCTTGAGGCCGAATGGCATGGTAACATAACAGAAGCACCCGAATGGAGTGATGAAAGCTGTTTTAATCTCGTCAGGCCCATACAGACGGATCTGATGGTACCCAGAATAGGCATCTAAAAAAGACAGTCGCTCACATCCCGCAGTCGAGTCGACTATCTGGTCGATGCAGGGGAGAGGAAAATGATCTTTCGGGCAGGCCCGATTGATATGTTTAAAGTCAATGCACATGCGAAGTGACTTGTCCTTCTTGGGGACCATGAGAACATTGGCGAGCCACTCGGAGTGGTAGATTTCTCGGATGAACTCTGCCGCTAAGAGCCGAGCCACCTCTTCGCCAATGGCCTTTCTCTTCTGGACGGCGGACCGTCGGAGATGTTCCTTGACAGGTTTTACTTTTGAGTCGACTCTTAGGCGGTGCTCAGCCAGCTCCCTGGGAACACCCGGCATGTCAGAGGGCTTCCATGCAAAAATGTCCCAGTTCTCACGGAGGAACTGGATGAGCGCTTCTTCCTATTTGGAGTCGAGTGTTGTCGAGATATGAGTTGGAGCAGCGCTGGGGTCGGTCGGGTGGATGTGAGCTGTCTTCGTATCGCCAGTCGACTGAAAAGCTGACTCTGTAGCGGGCTTCTTGGCTCGCAACAAATCACTCGGGTATGCAGTCTTCTGGTATTCCTGCAACTCCACCACTGCCATATGAGCATCGGCAATCTTCGAACCTTTCTGAAAACATTCTTTCGCTTTCTACCGATTGCTCGTAATAGTGATCACACCTTTGGGGCCAGGCATCTTTAATTTGAGATACACATAACACGGTCGGGCCATGAAGCGTGCATAAGCCGGCCTGCCCAAAATAGCGTGGTAGGCACTCTGGAAGTCTACAACTTCAAATGTCAACTTCTCTTTGCGGTAATTCTTGGAATCACCGAAAACCACATCAAGAGCAATCTGGCCGAGTGATTCAGCTTTCTTCCCAGGAATGACCCCGTGGAAACTCATGTTGCTGGCACTGAGTCTGGACATCGGAATGCCCATCCCTTTCAACGTCTCAGCGTACAATATGTTCAAACCACTGCCACCATCCATCAGGACTTTGGTCAGTCGAGTGCCTTCAACAACTGGGTCGACCACCAAGGCTTGCCTCCCAGGGGTGGTGATGTGCGTTGGGTGGTCGGACTGGTCGAATGTTATGGCAGTCGGAGACCATTTCAGGTAACTAGGTGTCACCGGAGCGACCATATTTACCTCTCGGTTAATAACTTTCAATCGACTTTTGCTTTCAACATCAGCAAAAATCATCAGAGTGGAATTGACCTGAGGGTATCCGTCGTCACTGTCTTCTTTGTCCTGGACCTTGTCTGACTCCTTTTCCTTTCCTTTGGGCTGCTTGCCCTGGAACTGCTGGATCAAGAGTCGACACTGCTGAGTGGTATGTTTCGGGTAAATGAAATTACCCTCTTCATCTTTCTTTGTGTGGACGAGACATGGTAAGTCCAACACATCATTTCCGTCCTGGTCTTTAACCTTTTTGGGGTTCCAAGGTTTTCCTTTAAACTTTCCTTGGGTTACAGCCAAGGCTTCCCCGGGAGCCGCTGGCTCGGCTTTCCGCTTCTGTTTCCGATTAGAATTTCCTCCGGTTTCTTGGGTGACTGACTTGAGCTTTCCACTCCTGAGTGGATCCTCATCTTCACCATTAGCGTACTTGGTGGCAATCTCCATCATCCGATTCAGGGACATATCTCCGGTTCGACCGAATTTCAAATTCAGTTCTCTGTACTTGACGCCTTCCTTGAAGGCACAAACTGCTTGGTGGTCAGGCACGTTCTCCACCGAGTGATGTAACATGATCTACCTCTGGATGTAATCCCTCAAAGTTTCATTCGGCTTCTGTACGCAAGACCGCAGTTCCGTTAGCCCTGCTGGTCGCTTGCACGTGCCTTCAAAGGTGGTGACGAACACTCGGGAGAGATCCTCCCAAGTGTAAATGCTGCTAGGTGCTAACTGGTTCAGCCACGCTCTGGCTAGCCCTCCAACATGAGAGGCAGGTGCTTCATGGCCACTTCATCATTGCCGCCGCCAATCTGGACGGCCACTCGGTAGTCCTCAAGCCAAGTATCGGGCTTGGACTCGCCAGTGAACTTACTGACTCCAGTCGCCAACCTGAAGTTGTGAGGAATCACAGCGGCCCTGACGGCTCTACTAAAGCACTCTAGCCCTGAAACATGTACTCTACTGCCGGTAGGTGCATCTCTGTCGTGACCTTCTCGATGAGCCCTGTTCCTGTCGACCAAACCCTGGACGAGAATGGATCTCGCGTCAAAGCCTGGCCCTCTGGAGTCGACTGGAATCCTTCGCCCACCACTATGAGGGCGCTTGTCATCCTGCTGGCGAGGCACATACGACCCGCTCCTCGGGGGAGGCGTGGGCACTCGACGTCGACCGTCATGATCGACTCGGTGATCATACTGCTCATGGTTCCCATACTGGTCACGCCGGTCTCCACGTCCCTCATGCCTCGGGGGCGATCTCGGGCTGTGAGCCGACTGGACCGTGTCTGCGGCAACGGATCTGCTGTGAATCCTGTTCCGCGACTGAGAAACAGCGGAATTCTGATCTCCTGCTGCCCGGAGTAATGCTCTGATCTGCAGTAAGCCTCTACCAGCCTCTGACTGGGAAGGCTGAATCGACTCCGCTATACGGGCCGCAGCTGCTAAATTCTGAATCGGAGTTCGATATACCTGCGGGGGAGGGAAGAGCTGATGCCGACTGGATTCGGGAACCCGTTGTCGCGCACGCTCGTCGAGTGCTCGCTGGAGGTTCTCTAGTCGAGCACGCTCGGCTAAGTTTGCCAGGCGCGCGTCCTCCAAGGCGCGAGCCTCGGGGGTTTCTCCAACGATAGGAGTGTGCAGTGCATCCATGTTCCGGCGGTGAAGTTCTTCTCTCTGCAGCGACGTGAGAGGCTCGGGAAGATACTCCTCATGGAGACGCGACGGGTCGCCTCCACCCGCGCCTCCGTCGGTGCGGGGAAAACCGGGAGGACTGGGTGGTCCATCGACCATCAGAACCTTCGCCGCCGGATCGCTGCTGTCGCACTCGGATGCGATCTCTACGGAGCCAGTCGACAGGTCAAACATGCCGTAGAGGGATTCGTCGGGCTCGATCGCCGCGACTTGAGGGGTGGCCGACTGACGTGCCACCGTGTGCCTCACCCACCGTTGAAGTCTCGACCGACCGGAGCGCTTGCGCCGGCAAGAAACGGGGAGGGAGGACAACACAGGAGCCGATCGGTAGGGGGTCGACGGTTGCCACAAGAGAACGCCGCGGACGCACGCGCTAAAGTGCATTGCCCCGCGAGCAGGGAGTGCATCCACGTCGAGCGGAGCCTCCTGGAGCCAAGCAGAGTCGTCGGCGATGAACGTGAGCGCGCCAAGACGGATCTTGCGGCCCTCCACCGAAACTCCACCGAAAACCATGATGATTCGGGTCGGAAAAGGTCGCAACTCCTCCAACAAATGCTAAAACACCTTCCCCATGGTGGGCGCCAACTGTCGTGGTTCTAAGTCTGACAGTAGTGTAGGGGGGTAAGTATGGAGAGGCAAGATCTTAGCTATGGAGAAGTTGTAAGCACACAAGGTTTATGAGTTCAGGCCCTTCTCGGAGGAAGTAATAGCCCTACGTCTCGGAGCCCGGAGGCGGTCGACTGGATTATCTGAGTATGAGTTACAGAGGTGCGAACCCTTGTCTCGGAGGAGGGGGTGGCTTATATAGAGTGCGCCAGGACCCCGGCCAGCCCACGTTACAAAGGGTTCAATGTACATTAAGGCATGGCGTTACTGGTAACGCTAGTAATAAAGTGCTATGATGACCATAAAAGCTATTTAATGACCGACTGTTAGCGTGCGGAGTGACTTTAGGTCTCCTGGCTGTCGAGTGGTTGGATCTTGGTCGAGTGATTGTTTCTTGGTCGGGTGTCTTCGAGTCTGTCGAGTGGAACACCTCCAAGTCGATTGAAAGGTGATTTCTTCTAGAGATGTCCTTGGGTAGGACAGTTGGGACAGGCCCATGACCCTACCCTAGGTACATAGCTTCATCACATCATACTTGGTTGTGCATCATGCCATGTTTATGTGATGGTTGTTTACTAGGTTTTCTACTTCTTTCCGGTGTTGCTTCTTCGGGTTAGTTCCAATAACGTCGCGTTTGTGAGGATCCGTTCGACTACGTCCGTTTGTCTTCTTCATGGACTCGTTCTTCTTCCTTGTGGGATCTCAGGCAAGATGACCATACCCTCGAAATCACTTCTATCTTTGCTTGCTAGTTGTTCGATCTATTGCTATGTCGCGATACCTACCACTTGCTATATCATGCCTCCCATATTGCCATGTCAAGCCTCTAACCCACCTTTCCTAGCAAACTGTTGTTTGGCTATGTTACCGCTTTGCTCAGCCCCTGTTATAGCGTTGCTAGTTGCAGGTGAAGCTAAAGTTTGTTCCATGTTTGGAACATGGATATGTTGGGATATCACAATATCTCTTATTTTAATTAATGCATCTATATACTTGGTAAAGGGTGGAAGGCTCGGCCTTATGCCTGGTGTTTTGTTCCACTCTTGCCGCCCTAGTTTCCGTCATACCGGTGTTATGTTCCTTGATTTTGCGTACCTTACATGGTTGGGTGTTATTTGGACCCCTTGACAGTTTGCTTTGAATAAAACTCCACCAGCAAGGCCCAACCTTGATTTTACCATTTGCCTCGCCACCACCTACATTTTCCCTTGGGAGTCGCGCTCCCGAGGGTCATCTTTTTTTTAACCCCCCCCCCCGGGCCAGTGCTTCTCTAAGTGTTGGTCCGAACTAGAGTCCTTTGCAACGCCACCTCAGGGAAACTTGAGGGCTGGTTTTAGGTGTACGGAGCGCTCATTCGGTGTTGCCCTGAGAACGAGATATGTGCAGCTCCTATCAGGATGTTGGCGCATCGGGTGGTCTTGCTGCTCTTGTTTTACCATGTCGAAATGTCTTGTAATTGGGATTCCGAGTCTGATCGGGTCTTCCTGGGAGAAGGAATATCCTTCATTGACCGTGAGAGCTTGTGATGGGCTAAGTTGGGACACCCCTGCAGGGTTTGAACTTTCGAAAGCCGTGCCCGCGGTTATGGGCAGATGGGAATTTGTTAATGTCCGGTTGTAGAGAACTTGACACTTAACTTAATTAAAATGCATCAACCGCGTGTGTAGCCGTGATGGTCTCTTCTCGGCGGAGTCCGGGAAGTGAACACGGTTCTTGTGTTATGCTTGAACGTAAGTAGTTTCAGGATCACTTCTAGTTCACGATCATTGAGTTGCTTCTCTTCTCGCTCTTATATGCGTATGTTAGCCACCATATATGCTTAGTGCTGCAGCTCCACCTCACTACCCTTTTCCTACCCATAAGCTTAAATAGTCTTGATCTCGCGGGTGTGAGATTGCTGAGTCCTCGTGGCTCACAGATACTTCCAAAACAGTTGCAGGTGCCGATGATACCAGTGCAGGTGATGCAACCTAGCTCAAGTGGGAGCTCGATGAAGATGTTGTTTGTCTTGTTGTTTTTCGTTTCCGGTTGATCAGTAGTGGAGCCCAGTTGGGACGATCGGGAATCTAGCATTTGGGGTTGTCTTCTTTTACTTTGGTTCCGTAGTCGGACCTTGATTGTATTCTGGATGATGTATTGCTATATTTATGTATTGTGTGAAGTTGCGATTGTAAGCCAGCTCTTTATCCCTTTCTTATTTAGTACATGGGATGTGTAAAGATTACCCCTCTTGCGACATGCCTAATGTGCCGTTATGCCTCTAAGTCATGCTCCGACACGTGGAGATATAGCCGCATTGTGGGTGTTACAAGTTGGTATCAGAGCCTTCCCCGACTTAGGATCCCCCTGCTTGATCGAATCGCTGACGTCGTTGAGTCTAGAAAAAAATGTTTTGAGTCTTAGGATTATATATATATATATCGGAGAGTAGGATTCTTTTTACTTCTCAGTCCCTTCGTCGCTCTGGTGAGGCCTACTGACGTAGAGTTTTGACTCTTCTCTTCTCAAATTTCACTAAAAAAATTTGGGATCACGCGGGTATCTTGGAATCGTTCTGATGGTTTTGTGACGAGAATATTGTTCTTGGTGCCTCCTGACATTTAGGGGTTGTGGCAGTGTCCCGGGGAGTTGAGCTCCAAGGTGTTGTTGTCACAATTTTATCATTGCAGTTCTAGAATACCTGAGTTCGCCGACATTGAAAATCTCTTTTATGCAGTTGTTGGTGAGATAACCTCGACGCCACCCAGTACCGGGATGGGAGTTCGGGAGTATTACCATAACTCGTATAACGGATGCTTTTCGAAGGTAGAGGTAAATGATTTCTGAAGGTTTCTTGGTTATGTGTTGAAGGATGGATACAGCTGGATGTAGGATTTGTTAGTTTGGGTGAGATGTTATGCTTCCCCTATATCCCCAACACCTGATTGAATAACCAGAAAGTTTCAGGAGTTTATAAGTGGGAATTCAAGTAGCTCGTAGGATATCCTTCAAACAGACGCATGATACGATATGGGATCTATCATATGTTTGCTTTCGGCTTATTTTGCAAGCCAATCCTTTGTTTTGTTTTTGTTGTGGTATTCGACTTGCTTCAATGTCAAGTGTTGAATCCATACCTTTTCCTAAGCGGTGTTCTCATATTTCTATGTGAATACTAATCCTTCATGATAATCGAGATTGTCATGTCAATCCTTTTCAATCGATGTCTTTCTCTTCAAATGGATCCGATCTTTTCAACATCCACAAGATCACCTCTCGGTTTTCCCAATGTTGTTCGTTTCATCCGTCCCCAAGTTGCCTTTGTTTTTCCCACCCTCCCACCCTTTTTCTACAAGGACTCGGATTTCTTAATCAAGTATCCATCTTATACATGTGAAGTCTCTTCTTTCTTTTCTTTCAATGTTATTATCCGGTGATTCTCACGAAGATTCTAACGGAGCCTCAAGTTCTTCATTATTCGTTCTCTTTCTTCTCCGGTGGACTTAAGTAAAGCTTTGTCGATCATATCCTTCTCCTTGTTACAATGCTTTTCCATGCTGGTGCACCTCTTAATCATCCACTTCTCGCTATTCAATTGTTCCGGAGTGCTCAAGATATCTCGAAGATTCGTGTTTCCACTCTGCTTTCGTTCAGGCTCTTTCGAGGATGTTATCTCATACCAGCTATTTAACTCAACCGGTGCAATCTCCTTTTCAAGTAATCATTCAACGGTGTATCTTTTGAGTGGGCCCTAACCCACAGGTTTTTCCCAGGATCTTACCAGACTCTTCTATTTTCCCCGTGTTACTCTCAAATTCTTTTCCAAGTTTGACGTAAGAATGATTTGTCATCAGTCAAATGTCTTTCTCCAAGATCTGTCAAATTCTTGTCATCGTCGGTTCAACCTTTCTAATTTTCATCCCGGAGTATCTCAACAATTCATGGTGGTGTTTTCTCGTCGTCATTCTCAGATTTTGAGGACCGAAGAAGAGTTCCTCTTAAATCCTTACCCGTTCTTCCAAAGACTCGTGGTTCTAGCTTGTTGCCATCCTCTCATAATTTTTTTCAATTGTGAGAATCCTTTTCAACCATCTGGAGCATTTTAGGAACCTTTGTCAGTTTGATTCTCCAGAGGCTATCCTTTCAGAAGATTTATTCATTCCAGCTTTCAGCTCTCATTCTCTAAATCTTACTGAGTCATCATTCAAGTATTCTCTAATCAGTTCGGGATCTCTTTGTTCACTTGTATCTAAATTCCCTCAAGTATCTTCATTCATTCTCTAATTCTCCCCAGTGTTTCTTTATCGTTTCTTCATTCATTTTTAATTCTTACGGTGGTTCGTTCAACATTCCTCTTCCGTTATCGTATCAATTCATTCGTGCTTTCCAAATCCTACCGGTGGTTCGTTCAAGACCTTTCTCAAGTTTGCGCTATATCTATCCTAATTCCTTTCTACGAGAATAAGTAGTATGCCAAATCCGTTCCTTGTCATCAATTTATATTGGTGAAGGATGAGCATAACATAATTCTTATTCTTGATTCACCCAAATGATTAACTCCTTATTCCGGAGGCTCATCAAAATTATCATTTTCATTTGGTTCATCTTTTCTTTTCCCAGAGTTCCAAGCTCTCATCATTACGAAGATCCATCTAATCATTGCAAGGCTTCAACCTTATTATTTTCATCCTTCATTTCATTTGATCATTCTTTTTTTACCGGAGTTCTTCATGGAGGTTATACATGGTCGTTCTTCAAAGATTTAATTCATTCTCGAAGTGTTCTTCAAGATTTTACTTGGAGGAGCTCAAGTATTCTTCATCTTGCATTCCAAAGTGCAATTCTTTTTATCTTGTCTCTTGCGGTGGTGTTATGTCATTCTTGAAAATTTCTTTCATGTTTCATGATTCGCAAGTTGTCAGGAATGAGGTATTAAAACCCATCATTTTCTTCCTTGGAGTTATCTTGGTATAGATTTCACCTAAAGCCTTCCATTGGGAATGTTGCCATTATGGTGCTTATCTATGATCCAATTTCCGCTTCTCATCTCGACGAAGGAGTTTCCATCTCCTTGTTGATCTCAATCCAACTAATTGATTTCGTTAGTGGCTGGTCTTCACCTCCTAATTTGGGGATGTTTTCCTTGAGACCATTGGAAATCATATCTTTTGTTGTTGGTTTTCCAACAACTCTGTTCGACCCTTCTCCTAAAGATGCTTCTTCAAGCTTTTTTCTCGCAGAAGTTGGCTTTTTTCTTGCCCTTTCTTTCTTTCTTGTCAATGATCTATCTTCTATTCTTTCTTCCGGAGGCATTGTGATGTTGCTCTCTTCTCTCATCATCTCGAATTGTGAGGATCGTGTTCTTTTCGTGCTTATCAATTTAACCGGAGTGTTGTGCCCTCTGCTCAAGTTCTTTTCATCTTATCAAGTTGCGTATCACGTTTCAACCGGAGTGCTACCCGAATGGGTTCTTCCTTGTTCATCTTTTCTGACGGAGATTGTCAACTTCGTTCATCTCCGTTGTATTCTTTCTTGAAATGGTTTAACCTTTCAGGGTTCTTTGGTTTCACTCGTTTGTCAAAGAAGCAACTTAGTTTTACCTCTTCTCTTCCTCTTCCATTTTACCTCCGGTGCCATCCTAGATCTCGGGACGAGATCCTCTTGTAGTGGTGGAGTGATGTAACGCCCCGAGACCGTTGCGCAGGTGTCTTCCAGTTATTCGCTGTCTTTGCCATGTTATTTCCTTGCGTGTCGCATATTGCCATGTCATCATGTGCATTGCATTATTATGTTTTCAAAACTTGCATTTGTCCGGGTTCCCCCAGTTCCGTCTGTTGTCCGCTCTGAGCCCAGCCACACTTGCACGCGCCCGCGGCACGTCCTTAATATTATTTTATAAGTGGCCGAAAAATGTTCTCAGAATGGGATGAAAGTTGGCGTGTGGTCTTCTTATGTTGTAGGTAGGCCGCCTGCCAAGTTTCATCGCGTTCGGAGTTCGTTTGATGCCCCAACGAATAACTATAACGACAATATAGTTGGTCCAACGTCGGACGTTTTCGGCCTCCGAAAATAGTCGTCGGGCTGCATTTCTGTCTCTCTCCTCTCAGCCCAACCCACTCTCTATAGCCCACCTAACCCCTCCTCTCGATCGGAACCGTCGGATCGCGATCGGGTGCTCTGAAACACTCCAAAAATCCCCCTAACCCTAAACCTGCCTATTTAAACTACCCCCCTTCCAAATCTGGCAGCCTAGCCTTCCCCTACCTCTACCCTCCCACCTTCTCCTCAATTTCCGCGCCACTCTAGCCCCTCCTTGCCACTTGGCACCGCCCCACAGAGAAGACATCCACCTACGCCGCCGCCAAGGGCCACTCTCGCGCCTCCACCTCACCCCCTGGTATCCCCGCGCCGCCGCGAAGCTCGCGGGCCCGCCAGGACCCACATCGGGCCCTGGGAAGCCCATCTAGGCCCAACCTGCGAGCCTCGAGCCCCCGCTCCAGGCCGCCGGCGCCTCCCCGAGCGTTCCTCCTTGCCCGCGCCTGCATCGCCGACCCACACCGCGCGGCGACCCCGCCGCCGGTGAGCTTCGCCGCCGACACCAGGCAGAGCCCCCCGTCGCCTTCTCCTTCTCCTCTCTCTCTCTCGCAGGCCTCACCATCTCTCTCTCTCTGCCTGCAGAGATGCCATGGCTTTGGATCTATGCCGCTGTCGCCGAAGTCCGTTGTCAGTCACCCGATCTGGCCTCCCCGTTGTCGGATCCGGGAAGCTCACGCCGCCCCGCGTCCATTCTAGCCGCATCCCGTTCCTCCTCGACCCCGCTGCACCTCCGCGCCGCCGGAGTCCGCTGCCGCTGCTCCCTTTACGCGTGGAGGATGAGACGCTCCCGATCTGCATCAGTTGCTCGTCAACGCCTGTGCGTGGGCCGCGCCCAACCCAAGGCCCAGCACCCCAGCCGGCCTGCCCGACCTCCTCTCCACTGACCGGGCCATAGCCCATGGTGAGCCAGCGCCCCCTTTTTCCTTCCTTTGGCCCAGCCAGATTCGGCCCATCTCTTTTTTTCCCTCTCTGTGATTTTAGCTATTATCCTAGCGAATTACCTGTTTTACAGAAAACCCCTTCTACTTCATTCATTTAATAACTCACAAACCGTGCATCCCATCTAAATAAATTATATATGAAACATGATTAGAATTTCATCTAGTTTCATATTATGCCACTTCCATGCATGTTTAAAATGTTTAAAATGCTGTTTGGTTAATTTTGCTCCTATGCCATGCTAAAATGCTTTAATTCATAACTAATTAACCGTAAGTCGGTTTTTAATAAACTTTATATGTAAATGGGGTAGAAAAATGCATAGTTTATGATGGTGACCTTACTTTTCATGTTTAACAATTCTAAAATATCGTTTAGGGCATATCACAACCAAACCTAAAAATATGCACATGAGGAGTTTCCGAAGTTGTTGTTGTTTGTTCCGGCCTCATTTAAGCTTGCCTAGATAGGTAGTTTTCATTTGTTTAACCCCTTGCCATATTTAATAACATTTAACATTGTTGGGTACATAAACGAGAGAGAACTAAATAATTGACGTGGTGTTTCATCAATATGCAACGGAGTTGCATATTGAGCTCCACTTAACTTGTAGTTTTGCTTGTGAACTTTGCCATGCCATGCCTCATTAAACCGGACATGCATCATACTTGGTTGTGCATCATGCCATGTTTATGTGATGGTTGTTTACTAGGTTGTTTTCTTCTTTCTGGTGTTGCTTCTTCGGGTTAGTTCTGATAGTGTCGCGTTTGTGAGGATCCGTTCGACTACGTCCGTTTGTCTTCTCATGGACTCGTTCTTCTTCCTTGCGGGATCACAAGCAAGATGACCATACCCTCGAAATCACTTCTGTCTTTGCTTGCTAGTTGTTTGATCTATTGCTATGCCGTGATATCTACCACTTGCTATATCATGCCTCCCATATTGCCATGTCAAGCCTCTAACCCACCTTTCCTAGCAAACCGTTGTTTGGCTATGTTACCGCTTTGCTCAGCCCCTCTTATAGCGTTGCTAGTTGCAAGTGAAGCTGAAGTTTGTTCCATGTTTGGAACATGGATATGTTGGGATATCACAATATCTCTTATTTTAATTAATGCATCTATATACTTGGTAAAGGGTGGAAGGCTCGGCCTTATACCTGGTGTTTTGTTCCACTCTTGCCGGCCTAGTTTCTGTCATACCGGTGTTATGTTCCTTGATTTTGCGTTCGTTACATGGTTGGGTGTTATGGGGACCCCTTGACAGTTCGCTTTGAATAAAACTCCTCCAGCAAGGCCCAACCTTGGTTTTACCATTTGCCTCACCACCACCTACCTTTTCCCTTGGGAGTCGCGCTCCCGAGGGTCATCTTTATTTTTAACCCCCCGGGCCAGTGCTTCTCTAAGTGTTGGTCCGAACTAGAGTCGTTTGCAGCGCCACCTCGGGGAAACTTGAGGGCTGGTTTTAGTTGTACGGAGCGCTCATCCGGTGTTGCCCTGAGAACGAGATATGTGCAGCTCCTATCAGGATGTCGGCGCATCAGGCGGTCTTGCTGGTCTTGTTTTACCATTGTCGAAATATCTTGTAATCGGGATTCCGAGTCTGATCGGGTCTTCCTGGGAGAAGGAATATCCTTGACCATGAGAGCTTGTGATGGGCTAAGTTGGGACACCCCTGCAGGGTTTGAACTTTCGAAAGCCGTGCCCGCGGTTATGGGCAGATGGGAATTTGTTAATGTCTGGTTTTAGAGAACTTGACACTTAACTTAATTAAAATGCATCAACCACGTGTGTAGCCGTGATGGTCTCTTCTCGGCGGAGTCCGGGAAGTGAACACGGTTCTTGTGTTTTTTTTGACCTGAAACTGTAGGGCATTGGCCCCACAGCAATTTTATTACTCCAAACAAAAATACATATGTGCAGTAATTTACAAGGTCAGGGAGACCCTAAAAGAGAAAAGGCAAGTAGTTTCAGGATCACTTCTTGATCACTTCCAGTTCACGATCGTTGAGTTGCTTCTCTTCTCGCTCTTATTTGCGTATGTTAGCCACCATATATGCTTAGTGCTGTAGCTCCACCTCACTACCCTTTTCCTACCCATAAGCTTAAATAGTCTTGATCTCGCGGGTGTGAGATTGCTGAGTCCTCGTGGCTCACAGATACTTCCAAAATAGTTGTAGGTGCCGATGATACCAGTGCAGGTGACGCAACCCAGCTCAAGTGGGAGCTCGATGAAGATCTTGTTTGTTGTGTTGTTTTTCGTTTCCGGTTGATCAATAGTGGAGCCCATCTGGGACGATCAGGGATCTAGCATTTGGGGTTGTCTTCTCTTACTTTGGTTCCGTAGTCGGACCTTGATTGTATTCTGGATGATGTAATGATATATTTATGTATTGTATGAAGTGGCAATTGTAAGCCAGCTCTTTATCCCTTTCTTATTTAGTACATGGGATGTGTAAAGATTACCCCTCTTGCGACATGCCTACTATGCGGTTATGCCTCTAAGTCGTGCTCCGACACGTGGGAGATATAGCCGCATCGTGGGTGTTACATGCATGACATTCTTTGGGCCGTCCATGACGGAAAAAACCATGGTAGAAGTGACGGCGAGGGAAATATCGGGGAGTTCCCGGTTACTGTGGCTGGTTGGGGGCCGAGCGATGTGCGTTTCTCTCGTACATACGCGCGTTTGTGCGAGGCGTTGCACTCTAATTGAACCTGAGCGAGGCGTTGGGCTCTAACTAAACCCGAGCGATTGCACTGCAGGCTACACATTTCTAAACCCGAGCGATCGACCGATGGCTGTTAACTGAACCCGACCGAGCGATTCCTTCGCTACTCCTGCTAACTGAAGCCGATCGATGCTGCCTCTGGATGAACAGTGAGCGTTGTTGGGGGGTTTGGATGAACAGTTCCCGGTGGGGGTTGGATGAACAGGAACCCGTGGTAGTAGAGGCCGTTGCCGCTGGATGAACAGTACCTCGATCGATCGAGCCGATGGATGAACAGGACCCCATTGAGGGCTGGATGAACAAGACCCCGTGGAGGGCTGGTTGAACAGTAGCCGGAGAAGGCTGGATGAACAGTAGCCCATGGAGGGGTGGTTGAACAGGACCCCGTGGAGAGGGTTAGTTGAACATTAGCCAGTGGAGGCTAGATGAACAGGAGCCCGTGGATGAACAGTCGCAGGTGGAGGCTGGAGGAGGTCGGCGGTGGATGAACAGTAGCCCATGGAGGCTGGAGGAGGTCAACGGTGAAGATGAATAGTATCCCACGGAGTCCCGTTTTGCTATACGCCACACCTCTCCCGATGAACAGGACCCCCGTTTCGATCGTAGCGCTCCAACACAACTTTGTTTCCTCCATTTTGCGGTACGCCACACCCCTCTCGGTCAACAAGACCCCGTTTCGACCGTAGAAGGTCCAATAGAAGTCAGTTTCCTCCGTTTTGCGGTATGCCAGACCCCTCCCGATGAACATGATCTCGTTTCGGCCATGGCTGGTCGAACACAAGGCTGTTTCCTCCATTCTGCGGTACGCCAGGCCTCGTTTCCATCGGTTGTTCCATCCAAGCCAGTTGGCTCCCGATGAACAACACGTGTTCCGTTGCCTCCCGATGAACAAGACACATTCTGTTGCCTCCCCATGAACACGACGACCGTGCAGCTTCTCTGTTCCAACCCAGCCATGTACACGAGCCCTGGCCATACGTATGCGTGAGTAGGCGTCCGAGACCCCGCCCGTATGTACGTATGTGTCTGTATTTTCTTTCTTGCACCCTGGCCGTTGTACGTACGTGTACATGCTACGTGCGCGCCTCTACTATGACACGTGCGCGCCTCTACTACGACACGTGCACACCTCTACATCGACCATTATGTACGTACACATTCGTGACCAGTATGACAAAGCTACGTACGCTTCGACCAGGTGGGTCTCGACTGTCAGGAACTTCCTTGCTGCGAAGATGTAGTTGGTGGGTCCCAACAGTCGGGGGCGAATCATTTTTTGCTCGTAATTTGGACGCACTTCCTTGCATGCGAAGATGTAGCTGGTGGGTCCCAGTAGTCAGGGGGAAATGTTTTTTTCACGAAATATGGTGGCCTATCCGGTGGGTCTCTGCTGTCAAGTGGAGGAATCATTATTTTCCGCGAAATAAGGAGGCATTTCCTTGCTGCGGCTGGGGACCCAGCTGTCAGCCTCTCCATGTACAGTACTCTTCCGATGGAAGTAGTTCCTTGACCACGTTAACCACGTCGTGGCGTGAGCACCAGGGCGGTGGACGACGGCGAGGCCTAGGAAGGGGATGCCGCGGAGCCGGGGAAGATGCGGCAGTGGATGCCCACGCAGAGAGGAGTACGAGGGTTCACTGGTTCGGCTGCGGTGTGAGGCTGCCATCACCGCAGGGCCTGGTCAGCGGTGGGAGTAGTAGGGGGCGGTGAGGCCTTCGCGGCATCACAGCCGGCCACGGGAAAAAGGAGCACGCGGCACGACCGGCGTTGGTTTGGGCGGCTGGAGCAACAAGACCAGAGGTTGAAGAAGCACTACCACCGTTGGTTGGACATCGTACAGTCACTGGAGCTAGAATCGTTCATATTGACTAAGTTGACAAAGCCCTCCGTCCCCGTCAACTTAGTAGGCCCACAAGTCAGCCTCCCACTATGGTGGGTCCCAGCTAGCAGGGGGTATTCATGTTTTGTGCATAATAAGGAGGCACTTCCTTGCATGCGAAGATATAGCTGGTGAGTCCGACCTGTCAGCGGGGGGAACATTTTTCTCGCGAAATACAAAGGCCCTTCCGGTGGGTCCCAGCTTTCAGATGGAGAAATCATTATTTTGCACATAATAAGGAGGCATTTCCTTGCGTGCGGCCGTGGACCCAGCTGTCAGCCTCTCCTTGCACAGTCTACTTCTGATGGATGCCGTTCGTTGACCATGTTGACTACTCCGCGCCGAGCGCATCCAAGGTGGTGGATGACGGTGAGGCCCCGGACAGCAATGAGCCAGAGATGGGAAGACGTGGGAGTAGTGTCATAGACAGAGAGGTGTACGAGGGTTAACTGGTTCTAGTGCGGTGTGGTTAGGCAGTCGGTGGAGAAGAACAGGAGGTGTGGAGGGGTGGAGGGATGGCCTGGCCAACGGTGGGGTAGCGCTTCATAGCGAAGCGTGCTAAGCAGAGCTGCTAGCAGCAGGAGGTGGGAGCAGGTGGTCCCGGCGGCGTTGGAGGAAGAAGACGAGAGATTGAAGATGGATGCTGGTCATTGCATGTAAATCCAACGGCTAACAATGTCAGAATCATTTGTTGACTAAGTTGACAACGACTTGCGTTGGCTTCGACCTATTGGCCCACATTTCAGCCTCCAAAAATGTGGCACATGTTCAACCCATTTTTTCAGAATTTACAGTCAATTTGATCTCTCTTTTAGAATTACAGTCCATTTGCTGGGCTGGGTGAACAAATAATGTAGCATCCATGCGTCCCATTTATTTTTCTCCTAAAAATTATAGGTCATTTGCACTTTCTCGAAATACATGATTTTGCTGGGCTGATTCTAATTATAATGTTGGGTTGGGCGCAACACTATTATCAATAAATAAACAGAGGTTGAGCATTTTGTCATAAATATATTTAAATAATAAATGATTTATTAATACATTGGTCCTTAAATCTTACCAAGCTTTTATACACAATCACCAGGATTTTCGTTGCCAAAAAAATCCAGTATTTTATTGTTAAGAAATTATTTGTATAAGTTAATAAGATGTGGGATATTGTTTTCTTACATATGTAAGTATCTGTTAAATATATGATGAAAATAACAATAGTATATAATAACATATAAAATAATTTAAAGATATATAATATAGTTAGAAGGGAAACAAAAGTTGGACGAGGCGTTCCTATTCTTATATGGAAAAATAAAACAGACCTTTGCGTTTTCTTCAAAAAAAATACATAAATCGGGCTGTCGATGTTTCAGGAAAAATAAAACCTCGGATGGGAGGTCCATAGGCCGGTTGATACATGATGGCTGATACGTCTCCAACGTATCTATAATTTTTGATTGTTCCATGCTATTATATATTCTGTTTTGGATGTTTAATGGGCTTATTTATACACTTTTATATTATTTTCATGACTAACCTATTAACCGGAGGCCCATCCCAAATTGCTTTTTGCCTATTTCAATGTTTCGTAGAAAAAGAATATCAAATGGAGTCCAAACGGAATGAAACCTTCAGGAGCGTGATTTTTGGAACAAACATGATCCAGAGGACTTGGAGTGGATGTAAAGCAACCAACGGGGAAGCCACGAGGCAGGGGGCCCGCCCTCCACCCTCGTGGGGCCCTCATGGCTCCACCGACCTACTTCTTCCTCCTATATATACCCACGTACCCTGAAAACATCAGGGGGCACCACGAAAACCTAATTCCACCGCCGCAACCTTCTATACCCGTGAGATCCCATCTTGGGGCCTTTTTCGGCGCTTCGCCAGAGGGGGCATTGATCACGAAGGGCTTCTACATCAACACCATACCCTCTCCGATGATGTGTGAGTAGTTTACCTCAGACCTTTGGGTCCATAGTTATTAGCTAGATGGCTTCTTCTCCCTCTTTGGATCTCAATACAAAGTTCTCCTTGATTCTCTTGGAGGTCTATTCGATGTAATCTTCTTTTGGGGTGTGTTTGTCGAGATCCTATGAATTGTGGGTTTATGATCAAGATTATCTATGAACAATATTTGAATCTTCCCTGAATTCTTTTATGTATGATTGGTTATCTTTGCAAGTCTTTTCGAATTATCAATTTGGTTTGGCCTACTAGATTGATCTTTCTTGCAATGGGAGAAGTGCTTAGCTTTGGGTTCAATCTTGCGGTGCTCGATCCCAGTGACAGTAGGGGAAACGACCCGTATTGTATTGTTACCATCGAGGATAAAAATATGGGGTTTATATCATATTGCATGAGTTTATCCCACTACATCTTGTCATCTTGCTTAAAGCGTTACTCCGTTCTTATGAACTTAATACTCTAGATGCATGCTGGATAGCGGTCGATGTGTGGAGTAATAGTAGTAGATGCAGGCAGGAGTCGGTCTACTTGTCACGAACGTGATGCCTATATACATGATCATACCTAAATATTCTCATAAATATGCTCAATTCTATCAATTGCTCGACAGTAATTTGTTCACCCACCGTAATACTTATGCTATCTTGAGAGAAGCCACTAGTGAAACCTATGGCCCCCGGGTCTATTTCCCATCATACAAGTTTCCAAACTATTTTATTTTGCAATCTTTGCTTTCAATTTATATCATAAAAATACAAAAAATATTTATCTTATTATTATTATCTCTATCAGATCACACTCTTGCAAGTGGCCGTGAAGGCATTGACAACCCCTTTATCGTGTTGGTTGCGAGGTTCTTATTTGCTTCTGTAGGTACGAGGTGACTCGTGTATGGTCTCCTACTGGATTGATACCTTGGTTCTCAAAAACTAAGGGAAATACTTACGCTGCTTTGCTGCATCACCCTTTCCTCTTCAAGGGAAAACCAATGCATGCTCAAGAGGTAGCAAGAAGGATTTGTGGCGCCGTTGCCAGGGAGATCTACACCAAGTCAAGACATACCAAGTGCCCATCACAACTCTTATCCTTCACTTTACATTATTTGCCATTTGCCTCTCATTTTCCTCTCCCCCACTTCACCCTTGCCATTTTATTCGCCCTCTTTTCCTTTTGCCCTCTCTTTCCGTTCGCTTTTTCTTCGCTTGTTTGCTTGTGTGTTGGATTGCTTGCTTGTCACGATGGCTCAAGATAATACTAAATTGTGTGACTTTGCCAATACCAACAATAATGATTTTATTAGCACTCCAATTGCTCCTCTTACCGATGCTAAATCTTGTGAAATTAATACTGCTTTGCTGAATCTTGTCATGAAAGATCCATTTTTAGGCCTTCCTAGTGAAGATGCCGCTACCCATCTAAACAACTTTGTTGATTTGTGTGATATGCAAAAGAAGAAACATGTGGATAATGATATTGTTAAACTTAAGCTATTTCCGTTTTCACTTAGAGATCGTGCTAAATCTTGGTTTTCGTCTTTGCCTAAAAATAGTATTGATTCATGGAATAAGTGCAAAGATGCTTTTATCTCTAAGTATTTTCGTCCCGCTAAGATCACCTCTCTTAGAAACGATATTATGAATTTTAAGCAACTTGATCATGAGCATGTTGCACAATGTTGGGAGAGGATGAAATTAATGATACGTGATTGCCCTACACATGGTTTGAATTTATGGATGATTATACAAAAAATTTATGCCAGATTGAATTTTGCTTCTAGAAATCTTTTAGATTTGGCTATGGGAGGCACTTTTATGGAAATCACTTTAGGTGAAGCTACTAAACTCCTAGATAATATTATGGTTAATTATTCTCAATGGCACACTGAAAGACCTACTAGTAAAAAGGTTCATGCGATTTAAGAAATTAATGTTTTGAGTGGAAAGATGGATGAACTTATGAAATTGTTTGCTAATAAGAGTGTTTCTTCTGATCCTAATGGTATGCCTTTGTCTACTTCGATTGAGAATAATAATGAATCTATGGATGTGAATTTTGTTGGTAGGAATAATTTTGGTAACAACGCGTATAGAGGTAATTTTAACTCTAGGCCGTTTCCTATCCTCTAATAATTATGGTCATTCCTAAAACAACTCTTATGGAAATTTTAATAAGATGCCCTCTGATTTTGAGACTAATGTTAAAGAATTTATGATTTCTCAAAAGAATTTCAATGCTTTGCTTGAAGAAAAATCGCCTGAGATTGATGAATTGGCTAGGAACGTGGATAGAATTTCTCTTGATGTTGATTATTTGAAACTTAGATCTATTACACCTAAGCATGATATCAATTAGTCTCTCAAATCCATGAGAATTTCCATTGATGAGTGCAATGAAAGAACCGCTAGGATGCGTGCTAAGAAAGATTGCTTTGTGAAGGCGTGTTCTTCTAGTTTTTATGAGAATAAAGATGAAGAAAGTTATTGATGTGTCCCCTATTAAATCTTTGTTTTGCAATATGAATCTTGATAATGATGGGACTAGAGATGAGTCAACCTTAGTTAGAAGGTGTCCCAAAAATTTGGAGTTTTTAGAACTTGATGCTAAAATTGTTAAAAGTGGGATTGAAGAGGTTAAACATTAGATAGCAATGAAGCTACTATCTTGCATTTCAAGGAATTTAATTATGATAATTTCTCTTTGATAGATTGTATTTCCTTGTTGCAATCCGTGCTAAATTCTCCTCATGCTTATAGTCAAAATAAAGCTTTTACTAAACATATTGTTGATGCTTTAATCCAATCTTACGAAGAAAAACTTGAGTTGGAAGTTTCTATCCCTAGAAAACTTTATGATGAGTAGGAACCTACAATTAAATAAAAATTAAAGATCATGAATACTATGCTTTGTGTGATTTGGGTGCTAGTGTTTCCACGATCCCAAAAACTTTGTGTGATTTGCTAGGTTTCTGTGAATATGATGATTGTTCGTTAAACTTGCACCTTGCGGATTCCACTATTATTAAACCTATGGGAAGAATTAATGATGTTCTTATTTTTGCAAATAGGAATTATGTGCCCGTAGATTTCATTGTTCTTGATATAGATTGCATTCCTTCATGTCCTATTATTCTTGGTAGACCTTTCCTTAGAACGATTGGTGCAATCATTGATATGAAGGAAGGTAATATTAGATTCCATTTTCCGCTAAGGAAAGCCATGGACACTTCCCTAGAAAGAAAATAAAATTATCATATGAATCTATTATGAGAGCCACTTATGGATTACCTACCAACGATGGCAATACCTAGATCTATCCTCACTTTTATGCCTAGCTAGGGGAATTAAACAATGGCGCTTGTTGGGAGTCAACCCAATTTTATTTTTATTCCTTGCTTTTTTTATGTTTAGTAATAAATAATTCATCTAGCCTCTGTTTTGGTTTTGTTTTTTGTGTTTAATTAGTGTTTGTGCCAAGTAGAACCGTTGGGAAGACTTGGGGAAAGTATTTTTGATCTTGCTGTAAAAAACAGAAACTTTAGCGCTCACGAGATTTGCTTCCATTGTTTACTGGAGAGTGATATTTAGTTCATTCTTTTTGAATATGATTAATAGATAAATTCCTCACCTCCATAAATTTATTTTAGAATTTTTGGGGTTTCAGAAGTATGCGTTTTATACAGATTACTACAGACTGTTCTGTTTTTGATAGATTCTATTTTTCGTGTGTTGTTTGCTTATTTTGATGAATCTATGGCTAGTAATGGAGTTTATAAACCATAGAAAAGTTGGAACACAGTAAGTTTAACACAAATATAAATAAATAATGAGTTAATTACAGTACCTTGAAGTGGTGTTTTGTTTTCTTTCGCTAACGGAGCTCACGAGATTTTCTGTTAAGTTTTGTGTTGTGAAGTTTTCAAGTTTTGGGTAAATATTTGATGGATTATGAAACAAGGAGTGGCAAGAGCCTAAGCTTGGGGATGCCCAAGGCACCACATGGTAAAATCCAAGGACACCAAAAATTCTAAGCTTGGGGATGCCCCGGAAGGCATCCCCTCTTTTGTCTTCATTCATCGGTAACTTTACTTGGAGCTATATTTTTATTCAGCACATGATATGTGTTTTTCTTGGAGCGTCTTGTATGATTTGAGTATTTGTTTTTTAGTTTACCACAATCATCCTTGCTGTACACACCTTCTGAGAGAGACACACATGAATCGGAATTTATTAGAATACTCTATGTGCTTCACTTATATCTTTTGAGCTATATAGTTTTTGCTCTACTGCTTCACTTATATCTTTTAGAGCATGGTGGTGGTTTTATTTTATAGAAATAATTGATCTCTCATGCTTCACTTATATTATTTTGAGAGTCATTTAGAACAGCATGTTAATTTGCTTTTAGGCATAATAAAAACTTTCATATAAGTGCACTGAATACTATGAGAAGTTTGATACTTGATAATTGTTTTGAGATATGGAGATGGTGATATTAGAGTCATGCTAGTTGAGTAGTTGTGAGTTTGAGAAAACTTGTGTTGAAGTTTGTGATTCCCGTAGCATGCACGTATGGTGAACCATTATGTGATGAAGTCGGAGCATGATTTATTTATTGATTGTCTTCCTTATGAGTGGCGGTCGGGGACGAGCGATGGTCTTTTCCTACCAATCTATCCCCCTAGGAGCATGCGCGTAGTACTTTGTTTTGATAACTAATAGATTTTTGCAATAAGTATGTGAGTTCTTTATGACTAATGTTGAGTCCATGGATTATACGCACTCTCACCCTTCCACATTTGCTAGCCTCTCTATTACCGTGCACTTTTAGCCGGTATCATACACCCACCATATACCTTCCTCAAAATAGCCACCATACCTACCTATTATGGCATTTTCATAGCCATTTCGGGATATATTGCCATGCAACTTTCCACCGTTCCGTTTGTTATGACACGCTTCGTCATTGTCATATTGCCATGCCTGATCATGTAGTTGACATCGTATTGGTGGCAAAGCCACCATTCATTCTTTTCCATACAAGTCACTCTTAATTCATTGCATATCCCGGTACACCGCCGGAGGCATTCACATAGAGTCATGTTTTGTTCTAACTATTGAGTTGTAATTCTTGAGTTGTAAGTGAAAAGAAGTGTGATGATCATCATTATTAGAAAAGGATGATGGAGACTATGATTCCCACACAAGTCGGGATGAGACTCCGGATGAAAAACAAGAGAAGAGGCCAAAAAAAAGAAAGAAGGCCCAAATAAAAACATAAAAACATGAGAGAAAAAGAGAGAAGGGACAATGTTACTATCCTTGTTCCACACTTGTGCTTCAAAGTAGCACCATGATCTTCATGATAGAGAGTCTCCTATGTTGTCACTTTCATAAACTAGTGGGAATTTACATTATATAACTTGGCTTGTATATTCCAAAGATGGGATTCCTCAAATTGCCCTAGGTCTTCGTGAGCAAGCAAGTTGGATGCACACCCACTTAGTTTCTTTTGTTGAGCTTTCATACACTTATAGCTCTAGTGCATCCTGAAAGTGCGTTATATCGACTAGAGGGGGGGGGGGTGAATAGGCGATTTTTATGAAAGTCTTCAAAACGTGGAAGTTATGAAGACAAACGATAGAAATAAACCTATTACCCTGCAGCGGAAGGTAGACTACACTAGGCAAGCCATAGTCAAGTATTCAATAGAGTGAAAGCACAATGACTAATAGCAGCAATGTAGTAAGGATCAGGTAGGAAGATATTGTGAAGCCACACAGAACACACAGTCACTCAGTGAAGACAAAAGATAGTGCGAACATACAATGACTTCACAAGGAGTAACGGTAAGTAAAGGGAAGGGAAGATGAAACCAGTGACTCACTGAAGACAATGATTTGTTGGACCAGTTCCAGTTGCTGTGACAACTGTACGTCTGGTTAGGGCGGCTAGCTATTTAAACCTTAGGACACACAATCCCAGACATCCAGTCCTGAACACGCAGCTCAGGACACCCAGTCCTCACCGTATTCCCCTTGAGCTAAGGTCACACAGACCTCGCCCAATCACTCTGGTAAGTCTTCAAGGTAGACTCCCAAACCTTCACAGACTTCGTTCACCAGCAATCCACAATGTCTCTTGGATGCTTAGAACGCGACGCCTAACCGGTTGGAGGATGCACAGTCCTCAAGTGTAATAAGTCTTCAGATCACACAGACAAGAAGACTTAAGTGATGCCTAATTCTCTTTGGCTCTGGGTGGTTAGGGCTTTATCCTCGCAAGGAATTCTCTCTCAAAGGCTTCGAGGTGGGTTGCTCTCAAACGACAAAAGCCGTACTCTGAATCTGAGCAGCCAGCCGTTTATGGTTGTAGGGGGTGGGCTATTTATAGCCACTTGGCAACCCGACCTGATTTGTCCGAAATGACCCTGGGTCACTAAGGAACTGACACGTGTTCCAACGGTCAGATTTCAAACTCACACGGCAACTTTACTTGGGCTTCAAGCAAAGCCGACTTGCCCGACTCTGGACAAGATTTTCTCTCAAAGTCTTCACTCTAAGACATAGGTTTTGTTTAAGCATCACTTCAGTCATTCTGACTGGTTCTCTCGGACCCCACTTAACAGTACGGTGGTTCCTATGACTCAACACAGAAGAAAGAGAACTACGAAAGATCTAAGTCTTCGAGCTCCATAGGCTTCATGTGGTGTCTTCTCTTGTCATAGTCTTCAATGTGAATATCTTCATATACCACCTTTGACTTCAATGTCTTCATACATTTTTAGGGGTCATCTCTGGTAGGAAAACTGAATCATTGAGGGACTTCTACCTGTGTTATCCTGCAATTCTCACAAACACATTAGTCCCTCAACTAGGTTTGTCATCAATACTCCAAAACCAACTAGGGGTGGCACTAGATGCACTTACAATCTCCCCCTTTTTGGTGATTGATGACAAACTAGTTGAAGTTTTCAACGGGGAATATAATCTGTGAAATTGTAAAGGATAAGGAATTGTCTTCATAAGTTGCAAGGGCTCCCCCTAATGATGTGCATATAAGTAATTTGCTTTTGGAATGCAAATGCACATGGCAGGTTGTACTTGTGGAGATCCACTTCAACTTATGATGACAATCCACTATGCATGTGAAAGTATATGAAGATAATGACATGCATAATGGAAAATGGACGTCTGCAGAATGATCTAAGTGCGGAATTTATCATCGCAACACAAGGTGGCAGATAAGTAGCAGACGACCATCGAGTTTAAGTGTTACAACTCAAAGAACCAAATGTAGCAAAACGAGAGTTGTAAGCACGAAGCAAAATATAAAGCACCCGCCCATATGGACCCGCTTGAAGACTATCAACCTCATATGCTTCTCCCCCTTTTGTCAGTAAGGACCAAAAAGGTTTGAAGAAATAGAGCATCTACTCGTTCCCATGAGGAGTAGGTGAAGCGGTAGGGTCGTTGGTGGTGTTTGGCGGTGCTGAAGAGCTAGGAGTAGAGTCGAAGCATGCTGAAGGAGGTGGCGGTGAAGTAGCATGGTCTTCATCCTCGATCACTCTGGCATTCACAGTTGCAGCAGAGGAAGAGAACTCAGAGTCTTCAAGGGATGGAGTTCGTCGCAGCACTGCCCTTCGAGGAGGTGTGGAGTCAAACTTGAATCGCTCAGTGAAGCCATCCTCTTGAAGATCATCTTCAGAACACATCAGTGTTAGCCCTTTCCATGTGCGGCGAGAGGTTTCATGGGCAACAAAAGCATTCTTGGTGGCAAGATTGCGAATGCGATTAACATCCACCAAGAGGCTTTGCATCTGACGCTTCAGCCAGTCATGATGCCTATCCTGTTTCTGATAAGAGCCACAAGAAGCTCTCAGTCGTTGAGAACACGAGTGCACTTCTTGGGTCGTGGAGCAGTTGTACTGTCAGTGGCTTCAATGAGAGCAGGATGCGGTGCACGTGTAGTGCCAGCCAAAGGATACACATGAGTTACGGCTTCCACGCCTTCAACGTTCTGAGTGAAACTTTGATGCTCTGCATTCTGAAGACTGAGAGGTTCCTTGGCAGGCTCAGGATAGATGGCTTCAATCGACATATCCACATTAGGCAGAAAAATCCGATGATTGCGAGCAGATGGCTGATATGAGATAGTGGAGTGAAGTTTGATCAGCCGCATGACCCATGGGGCGTAGAACTTCAAGCCAAACAGATCAGAGCCTGATGCAGCAAGTTGGCGAATGAAGAAGTCCTGTGCATTGAAGCATTTTCCATGAAGAATATAGAAGACCAAAGTCTTCATTGCACCTTCAAGCTTGGCATGTGGAGAGTGCCCTTTGATGGGCCAGAGAGTTTGCCTTATGATGTTATAAATAGTCCTTGGCAGATACTCTAGGTCTTCAACAAAGAACTCTTTGGGATATGCAGCATCTTGGGGTAATGGCTTCATCATACTGAGCATCTGACTCATGTTAGGTTCAGGCTTCTGAAAGATGCTCTCCACAGCTTCACTATGAAGTTGACAGCCAGATTCGTAGAGATCTCCGGGAGTGGGCAGACCAGTGAGCTCAATGATGTCAAAGGCTTTGGCTTCGTGATGAACGTTTCCTGCCATCCACTCAGGACCCAAGTCTTCGGATCTCTGTTATACCCGCAAATGTGAAGTGTGGCATAGAATTGGAGCAGCAACTCTTCATTCCAATGCTCTTGGTCAGTGACGAATGGCAGCAATCCAACTTCTTTGAAGCAATCCAGAGCTTCTTCCATACAGGGCAGACCAGCTATAGCTTCAATGTCAAGACGCTTGTGGGGGAAGATGCGACCTTGATTGTATAGAATGCAGGAGTAATAGCTTCGTTGCGGATAGCTCCAAAATCGATCAGATGATATCCTTTCCCTTGAGTAGGGGTTCCTGGAGCTATTGAAGAATGTGTTGTCTACTCTAAAGCCATTGATATTGAAGGATCCAGGTGCTGATGCAGGACCTGGAAACTTGGGCAATCTTGGGATTGGCTTCTGTACCTGAGGCCTGTGCTCAACATGATAGTCGAACTGGGGACCGGCAGCAGGTGCAGGAACAGAAGCAGTGGGATCAGTGGCTTCGCTGACTTCTGATGCTTTTGCTGGGGAGGGCTCCACATTAGCTTCAGCCATGACAGCGTCAGTGGCTTCATTGGTGGTGGTGGTGGCAGCCTCAAAATTTTCAACCTCCACTTGGTGAGCTGGAGGGTCGGTCACAATCACGTTCTCCTCGAGAACCGCTTCTTGGTGGGACAGGGGAGTAGCAGCTTGTGGGACTTCTTCTTCATCGGCTGATGCAGCCGGAATGTCTTCAGCAGTTTCAGCTTCAGACGCAGAGACTGGAGGCCTAGGTCCTTTGCGAAGCCTGCGCAACGCAGGCGACGCCTGTGTAGTTGGAGTTGGCTGGGCCTCAAAGTCTTCTTCCTCTTGTGGGCGATCAGCCCATGAAGCATCCTGAGCGATTGGCGTCAGAGGACGACCAATGCTGATGAGTTCGTTGTTCTCGAGCTGAGGAAGGACTGCACCATCTTCTACATGGTCATGTTGACCAATGTCTTCAGCAGCAATGGGATCAGCTGCTGGAAAGTCTTCAGCTTCATGAGCCTCTGTGAAAGCAGGCTCATGGATTGTCAGTTGGGTTCAGCGTCAGGACGAACCATGGAAATGGGTTCAACTATCAAAGGCTCTATGGGAGCAACCCAATCTTTCTTGGTCTTCCTCTTCTTCTTGGAGGGGGTAATAGGAGAGGCTTCAGGATGTTTCCTCTTCCTGGCTTCAGCCTCAGCAGTCCTCGTCTTCTTGAGCTCTGAAGCGGTTGACCGGATTTTTGGCTTCGAGCCAGCCATTCTAGTTGGGAAGACCATGTGATCTGCTTCCTGCCTTGGTGCATCAGGTTCAGCCATAGCGGGCTTCTTCATCTTCTTTGCTGCCATCCTGGGGTCGATGCCAGGATGCCCAAGGGCCTTGCGCTTCTCAGCCTCATTGTAGGCCTGCACACATTTGTCAGCCAGAACCTTCATGCACTCACGAGAACCTTCAGCTTCTGCACATTTCTTGAGAAAGGCTTCCTTGAGCTCGTGCATCATAATCTTGAAGTTCTTCACCTCTTGCACGCTGACCTTGGCCATATGCTTCTTGAACTGAGCCTTTTCATAGTCAATCTTTTGCTTCAGTTCAACAATGCGCTGGGCGATAGCTAACTCTGAAGCAATGGCGCCATGGAAGGCGACACTAAGGCCAATGGGTAGTTGCAGATCTTCGAAGCTGATGTTTGGCGTGTCAAACCATTCATAAATGAAGTTGTGGATGATTGTTACATCAAAGAGAGGCAGATCATTGAAGATTTCTGCTTCTTCTTTGCTCTTGATGAGTTGCTCAAGAGCGTCATCTGCAAGATCTTCATCACTTGACAGATTAATGGCATCATTGCGCAGAATGGCAGCAGCTGTTAGCTCTTGGCCGGTGTGTGGCAGAGGCATCTTGACCTTCTAGGGCTTGGAGATGCGTGATAAATCTTCGGACTGCACACTGTCTTCAGGAGGTGTAGTTCCCAGTGGCTTCGCCCGTGAGATTTTTGGTGAAGGGGCAGGCTTTGAAGCTTTAGGCTTCTTCAACTTCTTTGGCTTCGGCGCTGCAGGCGCTTCATCTGATTCAGCGTCAGCTGCAGGCTCATTCACTGCAGTCCCTTGAACCAAGATATGGGTGATGAGGCCTTCAAGGTTGTAGAAAGGACCGGCGACATTGGGTTTTGCATCTCGTGTGCCATCAGCCCTTGGAGCTGAGGGACCAGGGTTGAAGTCTAGTCCCAGTGTCTTCTTGTTTTGCTTCGCTGAGTTCTGGGCAAACTGGAAGTTGCGCTCGAACAGAATGTCGTCACGACACCATAGTAGTGACGATGGGTGTGCATCAACAGGCTATGGCCCACGGACCATGCAGGGATAGAAGCCTTGTTCAATGGCTTCATCTCTGGACCTGGGTTGAAGATTCTTGTATAGGATGTCTCCCCACGGTCTCTTGATGGCATTTTTCTCAGCATATTCCTGGGTTACAAATCGGTATTTGAACCATTGTTCTGCCCAATATCTTCGAATCCATTGGATTCGAGTCTTGCGCTGATTGTAATCCTCTTCAGGATCTGTCTTGTACAGTTCTGAGAGGTCATCTGACAGATCTCTAGAAGTTTCTCCACGACGCTTTCTGCCACCCTTCCTTGCTGATTTCTCTGAAGCCATGAACTTTAAACTAAAAGGCTTCAACACGTTCAAAGGCTTCAAAGATTTTCGCTTGCTGGACAAACAGGAACTTGCTTCGGGAGAATTTATATGATGCTGTAAGAATTTTGCAAATGAATGCAGACTATGAGAACCAAGGGATTCTCCCACGGATATGTACCTGTGACAGCATTAAGGTGCGAGGGAAGGGGAAGAGGTCATATGCATTCTCAGAAGATTTTGAATATAAACCAGTTTAGAAGACATTGACCTCATCGTGCGAAGACATACACTCATAGATAAGGAGTTGGTTCCAGATTTGTACGAATCCGGAGATCAGTACAAGTGAGGAATCTAACTACTTTGTGAAGCATAAGTGAATATACTAGGCATGTTATGAGATGTAGTATGAGAGAGATCTAACTTGTGTGAATAGAAGCTGCTTGTGGTAGAAAGTGACAAAGCCATAGGATCAACGGTGCCGTAAAAAGGAAGTTTTATTTACCACACTAAGAACTGCTAGACGGAGTGGAAGATGAGGCCGAGCAGTTCGATCTTCCGTGCCCTAACTTGGCGACGGAGGACACCTACGGCGACGGCGGAGAGGACAATGTCCGCGGTCGGCATGAAGACGGCGTCGGAGAGGTTGCGGCAGCAAAGCGCTTCGTCGCCGGCGTCGTCGAGGGCTAGCGGTGGCGCTAGGGTTCGTGCGAGAGTGGAAGAAGAGATAATGACCGTCGTGAAATGTGTATTTATAGGTACAGGGGCGGCACTGCGTTATTACACAGGTGCCCCTGGCGATTCGCATCTGAGGAACACGTGGCCATTATGCAGAATTTTGGGGCTTGTTCCACGTCCCACGCATGCCTGGATTGTCAGGTGGTCGTTCCTACTTCTCCGGGTTTCATGTGGAGGAATGAGCATTGAAAGTGGACTTAAGGTTTGTCTTTGTATCTTCTGCTGACAAGGACACAGAGAAGACATTCGACAGTTTCAATAGAATGCATATGATTTTGGAGAGATAGAGTTTGAGATAGATAGCATAGAGAGGTTAGGGTCCGATCACATTCACTTAGTTCAAAAGATTCAACAAGAAGACATAGCTATAAGTGAATGTTGTAGAGGACAGAATACTAGTATATATATATATAATCAACATAGTGAAGATAATCATGAAGACATGTTGAGATTGAAACCAAACCAAATGTGAAGACATAGCAAGGTAACGCCATGAGTGAAACACTTCAAAATAGAACATTTGGTGGTGGCGTTACCCACCGTATAGGGAGTATTAGACCCAGACACGGCGCACAATTATCGTGGCGCTCCGAAGTCAAATTCCACATTAATGTATTCACACTTAGAATGTATGTCTTCATTGATTGAAGATATACTTTACTTTGTGTGTTGCACATCTAAGTCATTAATATGCATAAGGGTTAGGATGTGTGCCTAATCACAGGACATTTGAGGATTCCAGGATATTTAGCTCACACCGTAACTTGCAAAATCTCTTCTCATCCAAGGGCTTGGTGAAGATATCTGCCAATTGCTCTTCAGTGTTGACGTGTATGATATCAATATCTTCCTTCACAACATGATCTCTGAGAAAGTGATGATGAATTTCAATGTGCTTTGGCTTCGAGTGCTAAACTGGGTTGTTGGCAATCTTGATGGCGCTTTCGTTGTCGCAGTAGAGTGGCACTTGCTTCAGATGAATGCCATAGTCTTTGAGCATTTGCTTCATCCACAGAAGCTGAGCGCAGCAAGATCCAGCAGCAATGTATTCAGATTCAGCAGTGGAGAGAGATACACAGTTCTGCTTCTTTGAAGACCAACATACAAGTGATCGTCCCAGAAAGTGACATGTGCCTGATGTAGACTTGCGATCAACTTTGTCACCAGCATAATCAGCATCCGAGAATCCAACCAGATCAAACTCTGAGCCCTTTGGATACCATAATCCTAGATTTGGGGTGTGAGCCAAATATCGAAGAATTCGCTTCACAGCTAAGTGATGCGACTCCTTTGGTGCCGCTTGAAATCGAGCACACATGCAAACACTAAGCATAATATCTGGCCTAGATGCACATAGATAAAGTAAAGAACCAATCATTGAGCGGTATAACTTTTGATCGAACTCTTTACCATTGTCGTCAGGACCCAGATGATGCTTGGCTGGCATTGGCGTCGTGAAGCCTTTGCAGTCTTGCATACCAAACTTCTTCAGGCAATCTTTGAGATACTTCTCTTGAGATATGAAGATGCCGTTGCATTGCTGTTGTATTTGAAGACCGAGAAAGAACTTCAGCTCTCCCATCATAGACATTTGATATTGCTCTTGCATCATATATCCAAACTCTTCACTGTACTTCAGGCTCGAGGGGCTTGTTTGAGGCCATACAGTGCCTTGTTGAGCTTGCATACCATGTCAGGATGTTTTGGATCTTCAAAGCCAGGAGGTTGTGCAACATACACTTCTTCTTCAATCTTGCCATTGAGGAAGGCGCTCTTCACATCCATTTGATAAAGAAGTATGTTGTGATGATTTGCATAGGCCAGCAGTATGCGTATGGCTTCAAGTCTAGCCACAGGAGCAAATGTTTCATCAAAGTCAATGCCTTCCACTTGAGTATATCCTTGAGCAACGAGACGAGCTTTGTTTCTGACAACTTGACCATGCTCATCTTGCTTGTTGCGGTATATCCATTTGGTGCCTATTATGTTGTGCTTCCGAGGATCGGGACGCTTGACCAGTTCCCATACATTATTCAGCTCAAACTGTTGAAGCTCGTCTTGCATAGCTTGAATCCATTCAGGTTCCATGAAGGCTTCTTCAACTTTCTTGGGTTCTGTTATTGAGAAGAATGCAAAGTGCCCACAGAAATTTGCTAGCTGAGTTGCCCTTGAACGAGTGAGTGGACCGGGTGCATTGATGCTATCAATTATTCTTTCAATCTGCACTTCATTGGCAACGCGAGGATGTACAGGGCGAAGATTTTGCTCTTGCTGATCATTGTCGTTGTTAGAAGGAATGTCTTCAGGCTGAGCATTGTCTTCATGTTGATCAGGTGCTAAGATGATAAGTTCTTCTTCAGGATGAGCTTCAGAAGGTATAATTTCTCCAGTTCCCATTAGCTTGATTGATTCACTGGATGGAACTTCATCTAGCACATTTGGCAGTTGCTCTCTTTGTGAACCGTTGGTCTCATCGAACCACACATCCACTGTTTCAACCACTTAGTAATGAAAGAGATTGAAGACTCTGTAGGAGTGCGAATCCTTTCCATATCCAAGCATAAAACCCTCATGTGCTTTTGGTGCAAACTTTGAGGTGTGATGTGGGTCCTTGATCCAGCACCTAGCGCCAAATACTCTGAAGTAACTGACATTTGGCTTCTTGCCAGTAAGGAGCTCATAAGATGTCTTGTTCAGAAGCTTGTGAAGATAAACACGATTGATTGTATGGCATGCAGTATCAATGGCTTCAGGCCAGAATTTTCATGGAGTCTTGTATTCATCTAGCATCGTTCTGGCCATCTCAATGAGTGTTCTGTTCTTGCGTTCGACGACCCCATTCTACTGTGGCGTGTACGGGGCCGAGAATTAATGTGTGATGCCCAAGGTATCAAGATATGTATCAAGGCCAGTGTTCTTGAATTCAGAGCCATTGTCACTTCTGATATGCTTTATCTTGGCGCCATAGTTGTTCATTGCTCGATTGGCGAAGCGTCTGAAGACATCCTGCACTTCAGTCTTGTAAAGGATTATGTGCACCCAAGTATATCTAGAATAATCATCAAGAATGACAAAGCCATGGAGACAAGCAGTAGTTGTAAGAGTTGAGTAATGAGTGGGACCGAAAAGATCCATGTGAAGCAGTTCGAAGGGTCGAGTAGTGGTCATGATTGTCTTCGAGGGATGTTTGGCCCTCGTCATCTTTCCTGCCTCACAGGCACCGCATAAGTGATCTTTCTTGAACTTGATGCCCTCGATGCCTATGACATGCTTCTTCTTTGCCAGGGTGTGGAGGTTCCTCATGCCAGCATGCCCAAGCCTCCAATGCCAGAGCCAGCATTCTGAAGCTTTTGCAAGAAGACATACGGCAAGCTGTGGTCCTGCTGAGAAATCTACCACGTACAAATCATCTTTTCGATACCCTTCAAATACTAGAGACTTGTCAGATTCCATTAGAACAAGGCAACGATATTTTCCAAATATTACGATCATGTTTAAATCGCAAAGCATTGAGACAGACATTAAGTTGAAGCCAAGGGATTCAAAAAGCATGACTTTATCCATGTGTTGATCCCTTGAGATTGCAACTCTACCTAGACCCAATACCTTACTTTTACCAGTGTCAGCAAATGTGATGTGGCTCTTGTCGGATGGACGTAAGGTTGAGTCCATAAGAAGGCTTCTTTTGCCAGTCATGTGATTTGTACACCCACTATCAAAAATCCATTCTGAAGACGCTGGTGTCGTACCCTACAGTGCAGTTAGGGGGATAGGCTTCACGAAGAGCATTGTGAAGCAAAAACATTTGACGAACCAGTGGGTTATGAAAGCTTAGTTCTAGATTAGGACTAATAGGCAGAGTAGCAAGCGATTCAGGAACGAAGTACATAGTAAGACCATTCGGGCATTTGATCTTGCGCCCTACAAGATGTTTAAGGTCCCCAGCAATAGCGTCAGACGATTTTGGTTTTCTGCTGGAGACCTTTCCCTGCAAAAGAGAGTTAAGCTTTCTTAGCCACCCACATCTTCAAGGGTGGCTTAGAAGCAATAAGTCTAAGTGCAGCATCTGAGAACTTTGGCTTTGGAGCCCTAGCAAACAGTCTTGCAGGCGGACAATAGTACTCATAAGAATAAGCAGAATAGTTCTTGGTCTTATGAACATGGCGGTTTGATGAACCGCTCTCATATTCATATGCCTGAGTATGGTTTCCCTGTAAAACATTTGCGTTAGTGCGACTCAGGTGAGTCCTCTGTCTGTATGAAGCCTTTGGACCGTATGAAGCCTTTGGTCTGAGGTTTGTCTTCTTCACGTGAGGTGTCATGATGACATTCACAGGAAGATTCTCCAGACACCTTTTCGGAACCCAGATCTTCTTCATAGGCGGTCCATTCCTGTAGTTAGTACCAATGTACCTAGCAAACACTTCACCATTCTGATTCTTAAACAGTTTATAGTTTGCATCAAGGGATTCATCAATGATAATGGGGTTAGCACAAGTGAAGCCAGATAGATTGGATGGATCTGCTGAAGGTTCCTTTGCAGCAACCCACGTGGTTTTGGGGTACTGCTCAGGTTTCCAGTAAGAGCCATCAGCATTCATTTTCCTTACGAACCCAACACCCTCTTTCCTCGGGTTTCGGTTCAAAATCTGCTTTTTGAGGACATCACATAGTGTCTGATGCCCTTTAAGACTTTTGTACATCCCTGTTTCAAGCAATGACTTCAACCTAGCATTCTCATCAGCAATAGCAGTGGTATCCTCAGCAGAGGGGTTAGTTACCACATCAACAGTTGAAGATATTGCAACACTAGTAGCAGTAGAACATTCAGCAACAGAAGTAGCATTATCACGCTCAATGCATTTAAGACATGGTGGTTCAAATCCTTCCTGAGCGGAACTGATCTTTTTGGCGCGAAGTGACTCGTTTTCCTTTTGAAGATCTTCATGAGCCGCTCTCAATTTCTCAAGATCTTGCTTCCTTTGAAGATAATCATAGGAAAGCTTTTCATGAGTTGTTGAGAGAGTTTCATGACGACTTTCAAGTTCCTCATACTTAACGTGAAGATTTTTTATGTCTTCAATTAAGGATTCAGATCGAGTCATTTCAGCACCTAACAGATCATCGCTTCTGTCTAACAGTTTTTGAATATGTTCCATAGCTTTCTGTTGTTCAGTTGCAATTTTAGCAAGTGTTTTGTAGCTGGGTTTTGAACCACAATCAGAGTCATCGTCACTAGATGTTTGATAGTGAGTAGTGCGTGTGTTTACCTTGGCACCGCGTGCCATGAAGCAGTAGGTAGAAGCAGAGTAGTCCTTGTCATTTGCATCGGTGTCGGTGATGAATTCATTGTCTTTAGTGTTGAAGATGGACTTGGCAACGTATGCTGTAGCCAGACTTGCGACGCCTGAATCGGACTCCTTCTCAGACTCCACCTCCGCCTCCTCAGAAGTGGACTCCTCCTCCGAATCCATTTCCTTGCCAACAAACACACGTGCCTTGCCAGATGAGCTCTTCTTGTGTGATGAAGACTTTGAGGAAGACTTGGAAGAAGACTTTGAGTATTTCTTCTTCTTCTTGTCGTCAGAGTCATATTCCTTGCTCTTCTTCTTCTTTTTGTTCTCATTGTCCCACTGTGGACACTCAGAGATGAAGTGGCCAGGTTTCTTGCACATGTGACATGTTTTCTTCTTGTAGTCGTGAGCAGAAGCTTCATCATTCCTTGAGCTTGATCGGGAAGACTTTCTGAAACCTTTCTTCTTGGTGAATTTTTGGAACTTCTTCACAAGCATAGCAAGTTCCCTTCCAATGTCTTCAGGATCATCCGAACTGCTGTCAGATTCTTCTTCAGATGAGGAGACAGCTTTTGCCTTCAAGGCACGAGTTCGCCCATAGTTTGGACCGTAGATATCTCTTTTCTCAGAAAGCTGAAACTCATGTGTGTTGAGCCTCTCAAGTATGTCAGACGGATCGAATGTCTTGAAATCAGGACGTTCTTGAATCATCGGGGCTAGGGTGTCAAACGAACTATCAAGTGATCTCAGTAGTGTCTTGACGACTTCATGTTTGGTGATCTCAGTAGCGCCGAGGGCTTGAAGCTCATTTGTGATGTCAGTGAGTCGGTCAAATGTGAGCTGGACATTCTCATTGTCATTTCGCTTGAAGCGGTTGAAGAGGTTGCGAAGGACACTGATTCTCTGATCTCTCTGGGTTGAGACGCCTTCATTGACCTTAGAGAGCCAGTCCCAGACCAGCTTAGATGTTTCCAAAGCACTCACACGGCCATACTGTCCTTTGGTTAGATGACCACAGATGATATTCTTGGCAGTAGAGTCCAGTTGAACGAATTTCTTGACATCAGCAGCAGTGACACCTTCTCCAGCCTTGGGAATGCCGTTCTTGACGACATACCATAGGTCGACGTCAATGGCTTCAAGATGCATGCGCATCTTATTCTTCCAGTAGGGATATTCAGTTCCATCGAAGACGGGGCACGCAGCGGAGACTTTAATTATCCCTGCAGTCGGCATAGCTAAAACTCCAGGTGGTTAAACCGAATCACACAGAACAAGGGAGCACCTTGCTCTGATACCAATTGAAAGTGCGTTATATCGACTAGAGGGGGGGTGAATAGGCGATTTTTATGAAATTCTTCAAAACGTGGAAGTTATGAAGACAAACGATAGAAATAAACCTATTACCCTGCAGCGGAAGGTAGACTACACTAGGCAAGCCATAGTCAAGTATTCAATAGAGTGAAAGCACAATGACTAATAGCAGCAATGTAGTAAGGATCAGATAGGAAGATATTGTGAAGCCACACAGAACACACAGTCACTCAGTGAAGACAAAAGATAGTGCGAACATACAATGACTTCACAAGGAGTAACAGTAAGTAAAGGGAAGGGAAGATGAAACCAGTGACTCGCTGAAGACAATGACTTGTTGGACCAGTTCCAGTTGCTGTGACAACTGTACGTCTGGTTAGGGCGAAAAGGTATTTAAACCTTAGGACACACAGTCCCGGACACCCAGTCCTGAACACGCAGCTCAGGACACCCAGTCCTCACCGTATTCCCCTTGAGCTAAGGTCACACAGACCTCGCCCAATCACTCTGGTAAGTCTTCAAGGTAGACTCCCAAACCTTCACAGACTTCGTTCACCGGCAATCCACAATGTCTCTTGGATGCTCAGAACGCGACGCCTAACCGGCTGGAGGATGCACAGTCCTCAAGTGTAATAAGTCTTCAGATCACACAAACAAGAAGACTTAAGTGATGCCTAATTCTCTTTGGCTCTGGGTGGTTAGGGCTTTATCCTTGCAAGGAATTCTCTCTCAAAGGCTTCGAGGTGGGTTGCTCTCAAACGACAAAAGTCGTACTCTGAATCTGAGCAGCCAGCAGTTTATGGTTGTAGGGGGTGGGCTATTTATAGCCACTTGGCAACCCGACCTGATTTGTCCGAAATGACCCTGGGTCACTAAGGAACTGACACGTGTTCCAACGGTCAGATTTCAAACTCACACGGTAACTTTACTTGGGCTTCAAGCAAAGCTGACTTGCCTGACTCTGGACAAGATTCGCTCTCAAAGTCTTCACTCGAAGACATAGGTTTTGTTTAAGCATCACTTCAGTCATTCTGACTGGTTCTCTTAGACCCCACTTAACAGTACGGTGGTTCCTATGACTCAACACAGAAGAAAGAGAACTACGAAAGATCTAAGTCTTCGAGCTCCATAGGCTTCATGTGGTGTCTTCTCTTGTCATAGTCTTCAATGTGAATATCTTCATATACCACCTTTGACTTCAATGTCTTCATACATTTTTAGAGGTCATCTCTGGTAGGAAAACTGAATCAATGAGGGACTTCTACCTGTGTTATCCTGCAATTCTCACAAACACATTAGTTCCTCAACTAGGTTTGTCGTCAATACTCCAAAACCAACTAGGGGTGGCACTAGATGCACTTACACATCCGTTGCATGGCAATCCCTACTCACTCACAATGATATCTATTGATGGGCATCTCCATAGCCCGTTGATACGCCTAGTTTATGTGAGACTATCTTCTCCTTTCTGTCTTCTCCACAACCACCATTTTATTCCACCTATAGTGCTATGTCCATGGATCACGCTCATGTATTGCGTGAAAGTTGAAAAAGTTTGAGAACTTCAAAAGTATGAAACAATTGCTTGGCTTGTCATCGGGGTTGTGCATGATTTAATATTTTGTGTGATGAAGATAGAGCATAGCCAGACTATGTGATTTTGTAGGGATAACTTTCTTTGGCCATGTTATTTTGAGAAGACATGATTGCTTAGTCAGTATGCTTGAAGTATTATTATTTTTATGTCGATATTAAACTTTTATCTTGAATCTTTCGGATCTGAACATTCATGCCTCAATAAAGAAAATTACATTGAGAAATATGTTAGGAAGCATTCCACATCAAAAATTCTGTTTTTATCATTTACCTACTCGAGGACGAGCAGGAATTAAGCTTGGGGTTGCTTGATACGTCTCCAACATATCTATAATTTTTTATTGTTCCATGCTATTATATATTCTGTTTTGGATGTTTAATGGGCTTATTTATACACTTCTATATTATTTTTGGGACTAACCTATTAACCGGAGGCCCAACCCAAATTGCTGTTTTTTGCCTATTTCAGTGTTTCGCAGAAAAATAATATCAAACGGAATGAAACCTTCGGGAGCGTGATTTTTGGAACAAACGTGATCCAGAGGACTTGGAGTGGACGTCAAGCAACCAACGAGGAAGCCACGAGGCAGGGCGCGCCTACCCACCCTGGGCGTGCCCTCCACCCTCATGGGCCCCTCGTGGCTCCATCGACCTACTTCTTCCTCCTATATATACCTATGTACCCTGAAAACATCAGGGGGCACCATGAAAACCTAATTCCAATGCCGCAACCTTCTGTACCCATGAGATCCCATCTTGGGGCCTTTTCCAGCGCTCAGCTGAAGGGGGCATTGATCATGGAGGGCTTCTACATCAACACCATAGCCTCTCCGATGATGTGTGAGTAGTTTACCTCAGACCTCCGGGTCCATAGTTATTAGCTAGATGGCTTCTTCTCTCTCTTTTGATCTCAATACAAAGTTCTTGATGACCCACAAGTATAGGGGATCTATCATAGTCCTTTCGATAAGTAAGTGTGTCGAACCCAACGAGGAGCAGAAGGAAATGATAAGAGGTTTCCAGCAAGGTATTCTCTGCAAGTACTGAAATAAGTGGTAACAGATAGTTTTGTGATAAGATAATTTGTAACGAGCAACAAGTAACAAAAGTAAATAAAGTGCAGCAAAGTGGCCCAATCCTTTTGTAGCAAAGGACAAGCCTGGACAAACTCTTATATGATGTAAAGCGCTCTTGAGGACACATGGGGATATCGTCAAGCTAGTTTTCATCACGCCCATATGATTCACGTTCGGTACTTTGATAATTTGATATGTGGGTGGACCGGTGCTTGGGTGCTGCCCTTACTTGGACAACATCCCACTTATGATTAACCTCTATTGCAAGCAACCGCAAATACAACAAAAGTATTAAGGTAAACCTAACCATAGCATGAAACATATGGATCCAAATCAGCCCCTTACGAAGCAACGCATAAACTATGGTTTAAGCTTCTGTCACTCTAGCAACCCATCATCTACTTATTACTTCCCAATGCCTTCCTCTAGGCCCAAACAATGGTGAAGTGTCATGTAGTCGACGTTCACATAACACCACTAGAGGAGAGACAACATACATCTCATCAAAATATCGAATGAATACCAAATTCACATGACTACTAATAGCAAGACTTCTCCCATGTCCTCAGGAACAAAAGTAACTACTCACAAAGCATAAACATGTTCATAATAAGAGGGGTATTAATGTTCATATAGGATCTGAACATATGATCTTCCACCAATTAAACCAACTAGCATCAACTACAAGGAGTAATTAACACTACTAGCAACCTACTAGCACCAATCCCGGACTTGGGGACAAGAATTGGATACAAGAGATGAACTAGGGTTTTGAGATGAGATGGTGCTGATGAAGATGTTGATGGAGATTGCCCTCTCCCGATGAGAGGAGCGTTGGTGATGACGATGGCGATGATTTCCCCCTCCGGGAGGGAAGTTTCCCCGGCAGAACAGCCCCGCCAGAACCCTAGATTGGCTCCACCAAGGTTCCGCCTCGTGGCAGCGGAGTTTCGTCCGAGAAGATGGCTTATGATTTTTTCCCATCGAAAAAGTCCATATATCAGAACATGGTCACCGGAGGGCCACCAGGGAGCCCACGAGGTAGGGGGCGCGCCTAGGGGGTAGGGCGTGCCGCCCACCCTCGTGGGCAGGGTGTGGCCTCCTGGTGAAGTTCTTGTGCTCAATGTTTTTTTATATATTTGGAAAACATCATCCGTGAAGTTTCAGGACTTTTGGAGCTGTGCAGAATAGGTCTCTAATATTTGCTCCTTTTCCAGCCAGAATCCCAGCTGCCGGCATTCTCCCTCTTTATGTAAACCTTGTAAAATAAGAGAGAATAGGCATAAGTATTGTGACATAATGTGTAATAACAGCCCATAATGCAATAAATATTGATATAAAAGCATGATGCAAAATGGACGTATCAACTCCCCCAAGCTTAGACCTCGCTTGTCCTCAAGCGAAAAGCCGAAAACAAAAAATATGTCCACATGTTTAGAGATGAAGGTGTCGATAAAAATAAAATATGGGCATGAGGGCATCATGATCATTCTTAGAACAACAACTTATATAATTCTTGCCATATGATATCTTATGCTAGAGTAATAATTCAATCACAATATCAAGTATGAATCGTAAACTTCATTGAAAACTAACAAACTATAATCTCAGTCATTGAGGCAATTGCAATTTATCATAACATAGGAAAGAGTCAATGTATAAGAGCTTTTCAGCAAGTCCACATACTCAACTATCATATAGTCTTTCACAATTGCTGACACTCATGCAATACTTATGGGTATGGAATTTTAATCAGACACAGAGAAAGATAGGGGCTTATAGTTTTGCCTCCCAACGTTTTACCTCAAGGGTAATGTCAACAGTAATAGTTCATGAAAACCCACATCCAATTAGCCATATATACCGGGATCTTTCCACATATTGTGCTTGCCAAAGGATAAAATGTAAAAAGGAAGGGTGAAGATCACCATGACTCTTTTGCAGTAAAGGAGATAAAAGTAAAAGATAGGCCCTTCGCAGAGGGAAGCAGAGGTTGTCATGCTCTTTTATGGTTGGATGCACAAAATCCTAATGTGAAAAAACATCACTTTATATTGCCACTTGTGATATGCACCTTTATTATGCAGTCTGTCGCTTTTATTACTTCCATATCACATGATCGTATAAAGCTTATTTCCTCCACACCAATCAATCATACATATTTAGAGAGCAATTTTTATTGCTTGCACCGATGACAACTTACTTGATGGATCTTACTCAATCCATAGGTAGGTATGGTGGACTCTCATGGCAAAACTGGTTTAAGGGTATTTGGAAGCACAAGTAGTATCTCTACTTGGTGCAATGAATTTGGCTAGCATGAGGGAGAAAGGCAAACTCAACATGTTGGAGGATCCAAGACAATATAATTTATCTCAGATGTAAGAAAACATAACCCATTATGTTGTCTTCCTTGTCCAATGTCAACTCTTTAGCATATCATATTTTAATCAGTGCTCACAATCATAAAGGATGTCCAAGATAGTATATTTATATGTGAAGAACTCTCTTTCTTTATTACTTCCTATTAATTACAATGATGACCAAAACTATGTTTGTCAACCCTCAATAACTTTTATTCATCATACTCTTTCTATGTGAGCTCATTACTCTCCATAAGACTCACATGATCTCTTTATTTCTTTTTATTTCTTTCTCTTTTCTTTTATTCACTTGGGATCATGGCAAAAATAATCAAGCCCTTGACTCAACACTAATCTTTATTATATAGCTCACGGACTCGAATACATAGAAGGATAATAAAGCAAAGCTCACAACTGGATCATACTAAGAACTTTGATTCTACTAGATCAAGATATTACCAAAAGGATCGAGCTAAGAAAGACGATAAAGATAAAGGTGATGGTGATACGATACCGGGGCACTCCCCCAAGCTTGGCAGTTGCCAAGTGGAGTGCCCATACCCGGGTGATTATGTCTCTCTTTTCGGGGATGGTGATGTGATGTTCTTGGCGATGATGCCCCTCAAGATATGATTCTCCTCCTCAAGCTTGTTGACTTGCTGCTTGAGATCCATTATTTACTTTCGGAGTTTTCCTGTAACAGCCAAAGCTCCCTGTACCCAAGGGTGCTGCATAGCTGCGGGAGAACCAGTGACACTCTTTTTCATATTCTCATAAGAAAGAAATCTAACATTGGAAGGGATAACCGAGTTCGGAATAGCTGAGCTCTGCAGTTCTCCCATTGTGAATCCATCTTGGAGGCGGGAAGTGACTTCTTGGTCCTCCATGGCATCTATCCTCATCATATCAGCCTCCATCTCTTCCTCCGTTGCTGGCCCAAAGGGGTCAACATGATTGTTTGTCGTTGATCCTGGTGGCGGATGAGACACCCGACTCTCCCCGACTGACTCTTGCAAAGGCATCCTACTCTAATCTGCAGCAGTAACAGCTCGAAACACAAACAAGAGATTTTTTGCATGATACGGGAGTCAAAACCCCGGGGAGATTATATAATGAATTTTTACAGACCAAAATACGTGTCGTGTACGAAAACGGAGTCCGGAGAGCACACGAGGTGCCCACGAGGTAGGGGCGCGCCCAAGGGGGTAGGGTGCGCCCTCCACCCTCGTGGAGCCCTCGTGTCCTTTATGAACTGCTGCTTATTTTTCTATTTTTCTAAATATTCCAAAACGGAGAAATATTGCCTTAAAAACTGTTTTGGAGTCGGTTTACTTACCGTACCACATACCTATTCCTTTTCAGAGTCTGAAATGTTCCGGAAAGTGTCCCTTATGTATTCCTCCGGAGTTACGGTTTCAATAACATTTTTTTCAACATTTATGGGATTACCTGAGATATAATGTTTGATTCTTTGACCATTTACCACCTTCAGATTTGTCCCTTCGAACTTGTTGATTTTTATGGCACCGGAACGGTAGACCTCCTCGATAACGTCGGGACCTTCCCATTTAGAGAGAAGTTTTCCTGCAAAAAATCTTGAACGAGAGTTGTATAGAAATACATAATCACCTACATTAAACTCACGCTTTTGTATTCTTTTATCATGCCACCTTTTAACCTTTTCTTTAAACAACTTGGCATTTTCGTAGGCTTGGGTTCTCCATTCATCAAGTGAATTAATATCAAATAACCTCTTCTCACCGACAAGTTTAAAATCATAATTTAGTTCTTTAATAGCCCAATAAGCCTTGTGTTCTAGTTCGAGAGGTAAGTGACATGCTTTTCCATAGACCATTTTGTATGGAGACATACCCATAGGATTTTATATGCAGTTCTATAGGCCCATAATGCATCATCTAGTTTCTTGGACCAATTCTTTCTGGACCTATTAACAGTCTTTTGCAAAATTAATTTGAGTTTTCTGTTACTCAATTCTACTTGACCACTAGACTGAGGGTGATAAGGGGATGCGATTCTATGATTAACATCATATTTAGCAAGCATTTTACGGGAAGCACCATGAATAAAATGTGAACCACCATCAGTCATCAAATATCCAGGGACTCCAAACCTTGGAAAGATAACTTCTTTAAGCATTTTAATAGAAGTGTTATGATCAACACTACTAGTTGGAATAGCTTCTACTCACTTAGTAACGTAATCAACAGCAACTAAATTATGTGTATAACCATTAGAGGAAGGAAAAGGTCCCATATAGTCAAAGCCCCAAACATCAAATGGTTCAATAACAAGTGAATAATTCATAGGCATCTCTTGACATCTACTAATATTACCAATTCTTTGACATTCATCACAAGATAAGACAAACTTATGGGCATCCTTGAAGAGAGTAGGCCAATAAAAACCAGATTGCAGTACCTTATGTGCGGTTCTATCTCTAGCATGGTGCCCTCTATAAGCTTCGGAGTGACACTTGCGTAGGATCTATTCCTGTTCACGCTCAGGTACACAACGTCTAATAACACCATCTACTCCTTCTTTATAAAGATGTGGGTCATCCCAAAAGTAATGCCTCAAATCATAGAAGAACTTTTTCTTTTGCTGGTATGTGAAACTAGGTGGAATAAACTTAGCAACAATGTAATTAGCATAATCAGCATACCATGGAGCAGTATGAGAAGCATTTATGACATTTAATTTCTCATCAGGAAAGCTATCATCAATAGGTAGTGGGTCATCAAGCACATTTCCTAACCTAGATAAGTTCTCTGCAACGGGATTCTCAGCTCCTTTTCTGTCAACAATATGTAAATCAAATTCTTGTAGCAAGAGAACCCATCTAATAAGTCTAGGTTTAGCATCTTTCTTTTCCATAAGATATTTAATAGCAGCATGATCAGTGTGAATAGTTTCTTTAGAATCAACAATTGTAACATCCCAAATTTTCAATTTGGAATGTTATAAAATAGATCATCACTGCATATCATATTTATTTGCCTTTTGGGTTGATCCTAGAAATTCTAAGCAACTCAAGGACCCTCGGAGAGAGTTGGGGATTTCGTTATTTTCATATTTGAGTTTTCTCAAATTTTGAAAATAGGATCATTTGATTTTATTTATTTTATCTCCAATTATTTCTATTATAAAAATATGAGAGAGGGAATAAAATGACTTTCCCAAAATAAAGAAATATTGAGGATTTAATAAAAAAATCAAATCAGGTTTTATTCTAGAGTTTTTCGTGGTTTGATTTGAATTTAGGAAAAATTGCACGTTTTCAAAAATTGCATTTAGGGCCAAGAAAATGTTCATGCTGATCTAAATACTTTATTTAGACGGTGAAAATTTGTTTTGCCAATTTTAGATATTTATTTTTTTTTCTAGAATTTTTCTTAGTTTCGGTGAAATTGTTTTAAAAAAAGACCCCCGCGCCCGACTGGGCCAAAGGCCCAGCCAAGCCAGGCCGGCCCGCCAGGCCACCGCCTCCCTCGCCGAGCTGCCGCCGGACTCAGGGAGACCGAGCCGGGCACGCCTCCGCCGCCGACCCCCTCCCCAAGCAAGGCCACCCCCCTCTCTTAAATAGCCACCCCGGGGCCCCCTGGGAGCCCTGAGTCACCACCCGCCGCCGCCCACGCAGCCCCGCCGCCCCGCTGCTGCTGCCGCC
>NC_041382.1:243115540-243159777 GCF_002162155.2 Triticum dicoccoides | reverse complement strand
CGGCGCCACTGCTGCCCACTGGAAGCCCTGCCGGAGCCCCGCCAGACCAAGCCGAGGTAGCCGCCGCGCCGCCCGGTTTTCTCAGAAAAACCGATTTGTTTTTTTAGAAAACCCTAGTTTTTGTTTTTTGATAGATCGGTTTTTTTGGTTTATTTATTTAGCGAGTGTTCACTTGTCCGTTCGTTTTAACGAACACATTCATCGTTTAGTTCCAGAAAACGAACGTTCATTCGTTATTCTGTTCGTCATTTTTCTTTTTCTCGGATTTTCCGCGATTATTTCTGATTGCGATTTGTGATCCGATTCTCGTTCTAGTTTAACTTTTCGCTCGTTTATCGGAATCAGGCGATTCAAGCGCCTGGAGTTTCATCTCGAAACCCTCTTTTTGTTTAACCAACTCAAACAAGTTTTTGCCTCAGTAAAATTTGACCTAGATTCAGATTAGTAAATGGAGCTTGTTTCGTTTGCCGTTTGTCTTTCGTTGCTTCGTTTGATTTGATTCTTTTGCCAACCGGAGTTCTTAAGTTGAACTATCTGGTTAGATCTCTTATTCGAGTTTTACCTGTGCATTATATGAGTACTTATTGTATGCATGTTTGTTTGCGATAGAGTACCTGGAGTGCGTCGCTTGCTACTTGGAATCTCTAGGTTTTGCGGATCATCAGCAAGGCAAGTAACACTTTGATCATACCTCCTACTACCCAGTTTTTATTGCATTAGATCAATCCTCACACCATTGCATGATTAGGATCTAATTAAATTGTGGGTTTGGGAAGTAGATGAGGTAGTACCAATTACCTGTTTTATTATCAAACCTTTGGGAGTTACTTCTACGTTTGCTTGTTATGCTATGCTATGCTAGTAGACGTGGATTGGGTGAGTGTATCCATGAAAGATGTGAGATTTTTAAATTAATGGTTTACTTAAGGTGGCAACCTAAACACACATCTGGGTGGATTGAGGCACCTGGGTATTCCAGCGATTTCCTATTTTTCTTTTGGACCGCCACCCAAGCTCAAAGGGATCATGAGATTATTCATACTAGAAAATTCCGTGTGCGGCCACAAGCTACTATGGGCTCTAGCATAGTTGACTAAGTCGTGCGAACTCTTATAGTGGTAGACTAGCAGATGTAGGGGATGTAGGCTGGTACGGTCTACCCGTTCGTAAGGTGCAAGCGCTTCTGAAAGACTATGTCTCGGTCATCCGTTTCTCAAACATCATGTAGTGTGAGAATCCCAACGGAGGAGATCGAGTCTTGTGGGGAAAAGTGCGCAAACCTCTGCAGAGTGTATAAACTAATTATGGTTAGCCGTGTCCCCAGTTATGGACATCTTGAGTATCTAGTACTTGGATTATCATGTGAATCTCATCATGTTACTCTAAATTAATTTTGTTGGGTATTAATGATGATGCTTAATTGGGATTGAGAGGGTGTCTACACTCTCAATGTTTAACAACTACCATGATAGTTAAATAAAATTTATTCCTTTGAAGTAGGGAAAAATTGGCTTTACACAAAACTGTAACCATAGAGCTTACCACCAGCCAAATATGCATGTAGTATAGCCTTACTCTTTCATTGCTCTCTATGTGTTACTCTGCCAGCATATTCCATGTGTTGACCCGTTTCGGGCTGCAACGTTCATGTTGCAGACTTTTCAGACGACGAGTAAGGTGCCTTTAGGTCGTGGTTCTATACTCAGTGATGCCGTTGGAGTTGATGGACTCACTTATCTTCCAAGCCTTCCACTGTTATCGTTATTAGATGGCCTTAAGCCATATTTATTGTAATAAGTTCTCTGTTGAGACACTCGATGTAATAAGTGTGTGATTGCTACTCTGTTATAAATCCTTCAATTACTATGTGGTGTCAGCATTACTGATCCACGGATGACACCGGAGCACAGAGATTGGACCGTTTGAGGTCTGGTCGCTACAACAATATAGGGTCTAAACTTATCACAAGCAAATACAACTGCTAAGAATTCTTTTTCAGTAGTAGCATAATTTCTTTGAGCATTGTCTAGAGTTTTACTAGCATACTGAAAAACATTTAGTTTCTTATCAACTCTTTCTCCTAGAACAGCACCTACATCGTAATCACTAGCATCGCACATAATTTTAAAGGGTAAATTCCAATCAGGTGGCTGAACAATAGGTGCAGAGATCAATGCTTTCTTAAGTATTTCAAATGCTTCTACACAATCATCATCAAAAACAAATGGTATATCTTTTTGTAATAAATTAGTCAGAGGCCGATAAATTTTTGAGAAGTCCTTAATGAACCTCCTATAAAACCGGCATGACCAAGGAAACTTCTTATACCTTTGATGTCCTTGGGACATGGCATCTTTTCAATAGCATCAACCTTGGCTTTATCAACTTCAATACCTCTTTCAGAAACTTTATGCCCCAAGACAATACCTTCATTAACCATAAAGTGGCACTTTTCCCAATTCAAGACAAGATTAGTTTCTTCACATCTCTGCAAAACTCGATCAAGGTTGCTCAAGCAATCATCAAAAGAAGATCCATAGACAGAAAAGTCGTCCATGAAAACCTCACAAATCTTTTCACAAAAGTCAGAGAATATAGCCATCATGCATCTTTGAAAGGTAGCAGGTGCATTGCATAAGCCAATAGGCATATGTCTATAAGCAAAAGTACCAAAAGGGCATGTAAAAGTAGTCTTTGATTGATATTTGGCTGACACATGTATTTGACAGAAACCAGAATAACCATCTAGAAAGCAAAAATGTGTATGTTTGGATAATCTTTCTAGCATTTGATCGATAAAAGGTAAGGGGTAATGATCCTTTTTAGTAGCGTTATTTAATTTGCGGAAATCAATTACCATCCTATTACCAGTAATAATTCTTTGAGGAATCAATTCATCTTTATCATTAGGAACAACAGTAATACCTCCCTTCTTAGGGACACAATGGACAGGACGTACCCACTGACTATCAACAACGGGGTAAATTATACCTGCCTCAAGGAGCTTTAGTATCTCCTTTCTTACCACTTCTTTCATTTTAGGATTCAGACGGCGTTGATGATCACGAACTGGTTTAGCATCTTCTTCCAAATTAATTTTATGTTGACATAGAGTGGGACTAATGCCCTTAAGATCATCAAGAGTGTACCCAATAGCAACACGGTGCTTCTTCAGAATTTTCAATAATCTCTCTTCTTCATGTTCTGAAAGGTTAGCACTAATAATAATAGGATATATCTTTTTCTCATCAAGATAATCATATTTAAGAGTATCCGGTAATGGTTTAAGCTCAAACACGGGATCACCCTTGGGTGGAGGAGGATCTCCTAGGATTTCAACAGGTAAATTATGTTTCAAAATAGGTTCCTGTTAAAAGAATACTTCATCTAATTCCCTTCTTTCATTCATAAACATATCATTTTCATGGTCTAGTAAATATTGTTCTAAAGGATCACTAGGAGGTACGGCAATAGAGGCAAGACCAATAATTTCATCTTTACTAGGTAATTCTTCTTCACGATGTTGTCTACTAAATTTATAAAAAATAAATTCATGATTCATATCATCTAAACCGACAGTAACAACATCCCTTTTGCAATCTATGGTAGCATTAACAGTATTTAAGAAGGGTCTACCAAATATAATGGGACAGAAGCTATCTTGTGGGGAACCAAGAACAAGAAAATCAGCAGGATATTTAGTTTTACCACACAAGACTTCAACATCTCTAACAATTCCCATTGGTGAAATAGTATCTCTATTAGCAAATTTAATTGTGACATAAATATCTTCTAACTCAATAGGTGCAATGTCATACATAATTTCGTTGTATAAGTCAATAGGTATTGCACTAGCACTAGCACCCATATCACATAAGCCATGATGAAAATGATCTCCTATTTTAATAGAAATAACATGCATACCTATCACCGGAGCACAGAGATTGGACCGTATGAGGTCTGGTCGCTACAAGATGGTATTAGAGCACACGCTGACTGTAGGACACGACCACTAAGCTAAAGCCCTAGATCACTACTCACTCTTCCCATTCTAACTCCTCATCTTTTCTACTCTTTTATGATGGCGGATGCAAGGAACAAGTTCACACAGCCGGATGAAGATACACCCTTTGGACGTCACCTGAAGGAAGTCACTAAGTACGTGAACATCGGAGTACCAAGCTTCACCGAAACCTACAACACCACTTTACCCGAAGAGGAGCGCTGGATGATTCAAGTTCAAGTTCCAGGAAGGACGTTCATGCCAGTCACCGAGCCCATAGAGTTTTCCTTTGATGCACCAACATGGAGTCTAGGAAGGAGCATGGCAGCTCACATCATCATGGGACGTATTGGAGAAGTCCACCGCAATGATCTCAAGGATACTATCTACCAGATTTGTGGGCGCCGAGATGAGCACTGGGAGATGATCAGCACCAAGAAGGATAGATCAATTGCAGCTTTTATCCAGGAGTTGAACCAGCACATTCAATGTCAGGAGAACCATATGTGTGCCGACATGACAGATTTAAAGAAGGCAAGAACAAGAATCAAGGAACTGGAGGAAGAACTCAAGGCTACACGTGAAGATTATGAAGAGGAAATCGAAGTACTAGTGGAGAAGAATGACGACCTGATCAAGAAGATCGGAATATTTATGGGAGGCCCTACACCAGTAGAAGAAGATGAAGAACCCAAGGAGATTCGCCCTGAAGACTACATCATCATCGACGACACCGACTCAGATCCAGATGATAGTGACGATGACTATGTTGATGAAGCTGGAGCAGATATCATGGAGTATGCAACCGAAGAATATTTCTAGTAGACCACCTCATCAGTAGTAGTAGTCCACCATGTAAATATAGTAGTCCGAGCACCGTTATGATAGTTAGATCGATTGTATGCCCTTGTTTGATTGAATGAAGTGAATTGTTTGTTTTGCCTCATGTGCATATGGATAGTGTTTTCTATCTAGACCCCCTCTATTCTTACTCTCATCTTTTCTAAACCCTCAGATGCCTCCGAGACGTGACCCCGGATTTACCTTCCCATCGAAGCTCACTCAGTTGATCCAGCAGCAGAACACATTGATGCAGTTGCTAGTCCAGAATCAAAATCAGGGGAACAACAACAACAACCCACCACCACCACCACCTATTGACCACTTAGCCCGTTTTCTTAGGCTAAATCCGCCGGTGTTCTCTAGTAGCACCGAGCCGATAGTAGCAGATGATTGGATCCGCAAGACAGCTAGGGAGTTGACCACGGCAGGATGCACAGATGCGGAAAAGGTGAAGTTTGCCGCACATCAGCTTGAAGGACCCGCGGCATCATGGTGGGAGAATTTCACAGCCACTTTCCCTATCAACACTATCACATGGGACCGGTTTCAACAAGCTTTCCGTACTGCCCATGTTTCAGCAGGAGCTATGGCCATGAAGAAGCGTGAGTTTCGCAACTTGCGCCAAGGAGGACGGACAGTTGGCCAGTATGTGGAGGACTTTAGTAAGCTAGCACGTTATGCCCCAGATGACGTTGCTACGGATGTGGCTAAACAGGAGAAGTTTCTGGAAGGACTGAATGATGAGTTGAGCATGCAGTTGATGGTAGCAACCTTCAACAACTAGCAGGAGTTGGTAGATCGTTCTGTTATGATTGAAGGGAAGCAACAACAGATTGAGAACTACAAGAGGAAGTATGGACAAGGGAAGTACAATTCTGGAGCTCAGTAGAAGCCACGTTTTACCCCTAGACCGGGAGGACATTTTCAGCATACCCATGGAGGAGGTAGCTCGCACAATCATAATGGCCCCAAGAATGGTAATGGGAATGGAGGAAGCAACGGCCAGAACCGTACCAACCCATCAACCCCAGCCAAGAGAGACCTGATCCAAGTCACTTGTTTTAAGTGCCAGAAGACCGGACATTATGCCAATGAATGTCCTGAATCCCAGAATGGAAATGGCAATGGAAGATCTAGGAAGAAGCCGAACCCTTTCAATAGGGGACAGGTGAACCACGTTAACGTGGAGGAGGTTGAAGAGCAGCCGGATGCACTAATCGGTAAGTTTTTGGTTAAGTCATTTACTACACTCATTCTTTTTGATACTGGTGCATCGCATTCATACATCTCAAGGGGATTTGTGGATAAGTATAAACTGCTAACCCAAGCCCTTAGGTCACCCATGTTAGTAACCTCCCCTGGAGCAGAGTATATGGCTAGTCTATGGTGTGATCGGTTACCATTAAGGATTGGTAACTACGTATTTCCCTCAGACCTAATAGTATTGGAATCTCAAGGATTGGATGTGATATTAGGCATGGATTGGTTGTTGAAGTATGAAGGGAATATTTAATGCGCCAGTAAGTCAATTTTTCTTACAACGCTAGAAGGAAGAAGGATCAAGTATGTATCCCGGCATGTGCCAAAGAGGACTCAAGTAAATTCCTTAATAGGAGTTGTGCAGGAGGAAGTACCAGTAGTAAAGGATTACCCTGATGTATTTCCAGAGGAGTTGCCAGGCATGCCACTGGATAGAGATACTGAGTTTTTGATTGAGCTTTTGCCAGGCACAGGGCCAATATCTAAGAGACCATATAGGATGCCTGCAAAGGATTTGGAAGAGATTAAGAAGCAGATTAAAGAGTTATTGGATAAGGGTTATATTCGCCCAATTTCTTCACCTTGGGGATCGCCGGTACTTCTAGTGGAGAAGAAGGATGGATCATTAAGGATGGTTGTTGATTATCGAGGATTGAATGAAGTAACCATCAAGAACAAGTACCCACTACCGATGATCAATGATCTGTTTGATCAATTGCAAGGAGCTAAGATATTTTCCAAGATCGATCTGCGATCAGGATACCACCAGTTGAAGATTCGAGAACAGGATGTACCTAAGACAGCTTTTACCACCAGGTATGGGTTGTACGAGTATATCGTTATGTCATTTGGTCTGACTAACACACCCGCATATTTTATGAACATGATGAACAAAGTATTTATGGAGTTCTTGGACAAGTTCGTCGTAGTGTTCATTGATGATATCCTAGTTTACTAGAAGAATGAAGAGGAGCATAAGGAGCATTTGCGTTTGGTACTTGGAAAGCTCAGAGAACATCAATTATATCCCAAGTTTAGCAAATGTGAGTTTTGGTTGAAGGAAGTTGGATTCCTCGGACACGTTATATCTGGAGAAGGTATAGCAGTAGATCCCACCAAGGTTGACACTGTGACTAATTGGGAAGCCCCAACAACAGTTGGAGAGATCCGGAGTTTTCTTGGACTCGCAGGATACTACCGGAGATTTATTGAAAACTTCTCGAAGATTCCAAATCCTATGACGGAGTTGTTGAAGAAGGATACCAAGCTCAAATGGACTGAAGAGTGTGAGGCCAGTTTCCAGGAGTTGAAGAAACGTTTGGTTACATCACCAGTGTTCATTTTGCCAGATCAGACCAAGGATTATGAGGTGTATTGCGACACTTCATGTCGAGGACTTGGAGCAGTGCTTATGCAGGAAGGAAGAGTTGTTTCATATGCCTCACGACAGCTTAAGCCTCACGAGTTGAATTATGCCATGCATGATTTGGAGTTAGCAGCCGTAGTGCATGCGTTGAAGACATGGAGACATTTTCTCATTGGAAACCATTGTGAGGTGTACACGGATCACAAGAGTTTGAAGTATATCTTCACGCAGAAGGAGTTAAATCTCAGGCAGAGGAGATGGTTGGAGCTCATCAAGGATTATGATATGAGATTGCATTATCATCCCGGAAAGGCTAACGTAGTAGCTGACGCATTGAGCCGTAAAAGCCATGTCAACACTCTAAGGACTGGAGATTTACCAAGAGAGTTAGCTAAGAATCTTCGTGAGCTATGTTTGGAAATAGTTCCGAGAGGCTATGTATCAGCATTGGAGATTTAGTCTACTTTGATGGATAAGATAAGAGAAGCTCAAAGGACTGACAAGCAGATCACTTCTATTAAGGAGAAAATGAGCAAAGGAAAAGCTAAGGATTTTGTGAGGATGAGCACGATACCTTATGGTTTGAAGACCGTGTTTATGTGCCCAATGACCCAGAGATCAGGAAGTTGATTCTGCAAGAGACCCATGATTCACCATATTCGATTCACCCAAGAAATACCAAGATGTATCTAGATTTGAAGGATACTTTCTGGTGGACCAGAATGAAGAAGTATATTGCGGAGTATGTAGCAGTTTGTGATGTATGTCAGAGAGTAAATGCAGAGCATCAGAAGCCATCCGGATTGCTACAGCCATTGCCAATACCCGAATGGAAGTGGGATAAGCTAGGCATGGATTTTATTACGGGATTGCCCAGAACTCGTTCAGGCTATGACTCGATTTGGGTAGTAGTCGATTGTTTGACAAAGGTAGCTCATTTCATCCCAGTGAAGACTACCTATACTAGTGTCAAGTTGGCAAAGATATACATGACTAGGATCGTATGTCTGCATGGAGTTCCAAGGAGCATTGTATCAGATAGAGGAACCCAGTTTACCTCAAAGTTCTGGAATCAGTTGCACGAAACTTTGGGTGCCAGGCTAGAATTCAGTACAGCTTTCCATCCGCAGACAGATGGACAGACCGAGAGAGTCAATCAGATTTTGGAGGATATGCTGAGAGCTTGTGCGCTAGATTATGGATCTAGTTGGGACGACAATTTTCCATATGCAGAGTTCTCTTACAACAACAATTATTAATCCAGTTTGAATATGGCGCCTTTCGAAGCCTTGTACGGAAGGAGGTGCAGAACCCCGTTGTCATGGGATGAAGTTGGAGACCGCAGTTGTTTGGACCAGATCTGATTAAGGAGTCTGAACAGAAGGTGAAATTGATTCGCGATAGGCTCAAGGTAGCCCAGTCCAGGCAGAAGAGCTACGTAGATTCTAAATGCAAGGAGACAGTTTACGAAGCCGGAGACCGAGTTTATCTTTGAGTATCTCCACTTCGAGGAGTTAAGCGCTTTGGAGTTAAGGGAAAGTTAGCGCCACGTTTTATAGGACCATACAAGGTTTTGGAGCATATGGGAGAAGTAGCCTACAAGTTGGAATTACCCGAAGGATTGTCAGGAGTTCACGACGTGTTCCACGTTTCCCAGTTAAAGAAGTGCCACGCGGAGATGGCTGATATACCGCTAAGAGATACAGTGCCGCTGGAAGTGATTCAGTTGGACAGTGATTTGACCTATGAGGAGAAACCAGTTAAGATTCTTGGGTATGCCAGCCGAATAACCCGCAGCAAGGTTATCAAGTTTTGCAAAGTTCAGTGGAGCCACCACACCGAGGATGAAGCCACCTGGGAGCGAGAGGAAGATTTGATGAAGGACCACTCTCACCTATTTTCTAGCCAACCCAAATCTCGAGGCGAGATTCATCATTAGGGGGTTAGGTTTGTAACATCCCAAATTTTCAATTTGGAATGTTATACAATAGATCATCACTGCATATCATATTTATTTGCCTTTTAGGTTGATCCTAGAAATTCTACGCAACTCAAGGACCCTCGGAGAGAGTTGGGGATTTCGTTATTTTCATATTTGAGTTTTCTCAAATTTTGAAAATAGGATCATTTGATTTTATTTATTTTATCTCCAATTATTTCTATTATAAAAATATGAGAGAGGGAATAAAATGACTTCCCCAAAATAAAGAAATATTGAGGATTTAATAAAAAGAATCAAATAAGGTTTTATTCTGGAGTTTTTCATGGTTTTATTTGAATTTAGGAAAATTTGCAAACTTTCAAAAATTGCATTTAGGGCCAAGAAAATGTTCATCCTGTTCTAAATACTTTATTTAGACGGTGAAAATTTGTTTTGGCAGTTTTAGATTTTTATTTATTTATTTCTAGAATTTTTCTTAGTTTCGGCGAAATTGTTTAAAAAAAACCTTGCGCCCGACTTGGCCAAAGGCTCAGCCAAGCCAGGCCGGCCCGCCAGGCCACCGCCTCCCTCGCCGAGCTGTCGCCGGACTCGGGGAGACCGAGCGGGCACGCCTCCGCCGCCGACCCCCTCCTCAAGAAAGCCCCCCCTCTCTTAAATAGCCACCCCGGCCCCCCTGGGAGCCCCGAGTCGCCACCCGCCGCCGCCCACGCAGCCCCGCCGCCCCGCCGCTGCTGCCGCCGCACGCCGCCGCTGCTGCTGCCCACCGGAAGCCCCGCCGGACCGAGCCGAGGTAGCCGTCCCGCCACCCGGTTTTCTGTGAAAACCCGATTTGGTTTTTTTAGAAAACCCTAGTTTTCGTGATCGGTTTTTTTCGGTTTATTTATTTAGCGATCGTTCGCTCGTCCATTCGTTTTAACAAACGATTCATCGCTTAGTTCTAAAAAATGAACGTTTGTTCATTATTCTGTTCTTCGTTTTTGTTTTTCTAGGATTTTCCGCGATTATTTCTGATCGCGATTTCTGATCCGATTCTCGTGCTAGTTTAACTTTTCGCTCGTTTATCGTAATTAGGCGATTCAAGCGCCTGGAGTTTCATCTTGAAACCCTCTTTCCGTTTAACCAACTCAAATAAGTTTTTGCCTCAGTAAAATTTGACCTAGATTCATATTAGTAAATGGAGCTTGTTTCGTTTGCCGTTTGTCTTTCGTTGCTTCGTTTGATTTGATTCTTTTGCCAACCGGAGTTCTTAAGTTGAACTATCTGGTTAGATCTCTTATTCGAGTTTTACCTGTGCATTAGATGAGTACTTATTGTATGCTTGTTTGTTTGCGATAGAGTACCCGGAGTGCGCCGCTTGCTACTTGGAATCGCTAGGTTTTGCGGATCATCAGCAAGGCAAGTAACACTTTGATCATACCTCCTACTACCCAATTTTTATTGCATTAGATCAATCCTCACACCATTGCATGATTAGGATCTAATTAAATTGTGGGTTTGGGAAGTAGATGAGGTAGTACCTATTACCCGTTTTATTATCAAACCTTTGGGAGTTACTTCTATGTTTGCTTGTTATGCTATGCTATGCTAGTAGACGTGGATTGGGTGAGTGTATCCATGACAGATGTGAGATTTTTAAATTAATGGTTTACTTAAGGTGGCAACCTAAACACACATCTGGGTGGATTGAGGCACCTGGGTATTCCAGTGATTGTCTGTTTTTCTTTTGGACCGCCACCCAGGCTCAAAGGGATCATGAGATTATTCATACTAGAAACTTTCGTGTGCAGCCACAAGCTACTATGGGCTCTAGCATAGTTGACTAAGTCGTGCGAACTCTTACAGTGGTAGACTAGCAGATGTAGGGGATGTAGGTTGGTACGGTCTACCCGTTCATAAGGCGCAGGCGCTTCTGAAAGACTATGTCTCCGGCATCCATTTCTCAAACATCATGTAGTGCGAGAATCCCAACGGAGGAGATCGAGTCTCGTGGGGAAAAGTGCGCAAACCTCTACAGAGTGTATAAACTAATCATGGTTAGTCGTGTCCCCGGTTATGGACATCTTGAGTATCTAGTACTTGGATTATCATGTGAATCTCATCATGTTACTCTAAATTAATTTTGTTGGGTTTTAATGATGATGCTTAATTGGGATTGAGAGGGTGTCTACACTCTCATTGTTTAACAACAACCATGATAGTTAAATAAAATTTATTCCTTTGCAGTAGGGAAATTGGCTTTACGCAAAACTGTAACCATAGAGCTTACCACCAGCCAAATATGCATGTAGTATAGTCTTACTCTTTCATTGCTCTCTATGTGTTACTCTGCCAGCATATTCCATGTGCTGACCCGTTTCGGGCTGCAACGTTCATGTTGCAGACTTTTCAGACGACGAGTAAGGTGCCTTTAGGTCGTGGTTCTATACTCAGTGATGCCGTTGGAGTTGATGGACTCACTTATCTTCCAAGCCTTCCGTTGTTATCGTTATTAGATGGCCTTAAGCCATATTTATTGTAATAAGTTCTCTTTTGAGACACTCGATGTAATAAGTGTGTGATTGCTACTCTGTTATAAATCCTTCAAGTACTGTGTGGTGTCAGCATTACCGATCCAGGGATGACACCGGAGCATAGAGGTTGGACCGTTTGAGGTCTAGTCGCTACAACAATATGGGGTCTAAACTTATCACAAGCAAATACAACTGCTAAGAATTCTTTTTCAGTAGTAGCATAATTTCTTTGAGCATTGTCTAGAGTTTTACTAGCATATTGAATAACATTTAGTTTCTTATCAACTTTTTGTCCTAGAACAACACCTACAACATAATCACTAGCATCGCACATAATTTCAAAGGGTAAATTCCAATCAGGTGGCTGAACAATAGGTGCAGAGATCAATGCTTTCTTAAGTATTTCAAATGCTTCTACACAATCATCATCAAAAACAAATGGTATATCTTTTTGTAATAAATTAGTCAGAGGCCGATAAATTTTTGAGAAGTCCTTAATGAACCTCCTATAAAAACCGGCATGACCAAGGAAACTTCTTATACCTTTGATGTCCTTGGGACATGGCATCTTTTCAATAACATCAACCTTGGCTTTATCAACTTCAATACCTCTTTCAGAAACTTTATGCCCCAAGACAATACCTTCATTAACCATAAAGTGGCACTTTTCCCAATTCAAGACAAGATTAGTTTCTTCACATCTCTGCAAAACTCGATCAAGGTTGCTCAAGCAATCATCAAAAGAAGATCCATAGACAGAAAAGTCGTCCATTAAAACCTCACAAATCTTTTCACAAAAGTCAGAGAATATAGCCATCATGCATCTTTGAAAGGTAGCAGGTGCATTGCATAAACCAAAAGGCATACATCTATAAGCAAAAGTACCAAAAGGGCATGTAAAAGTAGTCTTTGATTGATCTTTGGCTGACACAGGTATTTGACAGAAACCAGAATAACCATCTAGAAAGCAAAAATGTGTATGTTTGGATAATCTTTCTAGCATTTGATCGATAAAAGGTAAGGGGTAATGATCCTTTTTAGTAGCGTTATTTAATTTGCGGAAATCAATTACCATCCTATAACTAGTAATAATTCTTTGAGGAATCAATTCATCTTTATCATTAGGAACAACAGTAATACCTCCCTTCTTATGGACACAATGGACAGGACATACCCACTGACTATCAGGAACGGGGTAAATTATACCTGCCTCAAGGAGCTTTAGTATCTCCTTTCTTACCACTTCTTTCATTTTAGGATTCAGACGGCGTTGGTGATCACAAACTGGTTTAGCATCTTCTTCCAAATTAATTTTATGTTGACATAGAGTGGGACTAATGCCCTTAAGATCATCTAAACCGACAGTAACAACATCCCTTTTGCAATCTATGGTAGCATTAACAGTATTTAAGAAGGGTCGACCAAATATAATGGGACAGAAGCTATCTTGTGGGGAACCAAGAACAAGAAAATCAGCAGGATATTTAGTTTTCCCACACAAGACTTCAACATCTCTAACAATTCCCATTGGTGAAATAGTATCTCTATTAGCAAGTTTAATTGTGACATAAATATCTTCTAACTCAATAGGTGCAATGTCATACATAATTTCGTTGTATAAGTCAATAGGTATTGCACTAGCACTAGCACCTATATCACATAAACCATGATAAAAATGATCTCCTATTTTAACAGAAATAACAGGCATACCTATCATAGGTCTAGGTTTATCTGTATCACGGGGTTTAGCAATTCTAGCAGTTTCATCACAGAAATAAATAACATGCCCATCTATATTATCAGACAACAGATCTTTAACAATAGCAATATTAGGTCCAACTTTAACTTGCTCAGGAGGTGTATATGTTTTAGGGATTTTTGTATTCGTGCCCCTAGTTTGGTCACACTCGACTGATTTGCCCCTATTTTTTCAACAATTGCGGTTTTCCCCAGCTCACTTCACTCGCCTTGTGTTTTTGCCCTTCCGGGGCGGTTCCGACCAGTGAGTAGTTGCCACGTGGCAAACCGTGATTGGTCGGAACCGCCCCAGAAGGGCAAAAACACAAGGCGAGTGAAGTGAGCTGGGCAAAACCACAATTGTTGAAAAAATAGGGGCAAATCAGTCGAGCGTGACCCAACTAGGGCACAAATACAATTGTTCCTATGTTTTAATATTGTTTTTACGAACCACAGTTGAAGCTTTAGCATGATCCTTTATCCTAATAGGGAAAGGTGGTTTCTCAACATAAGAAGTAGGAACAATAGGATCATTATAAGTAATAGTCTTTTCTTCAACTTTAATAGGTGCAGCTACGTTTACTTCTATGGGAGGATGATATTTAAACCACTTCTCCTTGGGGAGATCAACATAGGCAGCAAAAGATTCACAGAAAGAAGCTACTATCTCAGAGTCAAGTCCATATTTAGTGCTAAATTTACGAAAAATATCAGTATCCATAAAAGATTTAACACAATCAAAACTAGGTGTCATACCTGACTCCTTACCATTGTCGAGGTCCCAATCTTCGGAGTTGCGTTTAATTCTTTCAAATAAATCCCATTTGAATTCAATAGTCTTCATCATAAAAGAGCCAGCACAAGAAGTATCAAGCATGGTGCGATTGTTATCAGAAAGCCAAGCATAAATATTTTGAATAATCTTTTCTCTTGAGAGCTCATGATTGGGGCATGAATATAACATTGATTTAAGCCTCCCCCAAGCTTCAGCGATGCTTCCTCCTTCGCGAGGCCAAAAATTATATATATAATTGCGATCACGATGAACAAGATGCATACGATAAAACTTTTGATGAAATTCCAATTTCAATCGTTTGTAATTCCAAGACTCCATATCATCACATAGCCTATACCATGTTGATGCATCTCCCCTTAAAGATAAAGGGAAGACCTTCTTCTTAACAACATCTCCGGGTACACCTGCAAGCTTAAATAATCCACAAACTTCATCCACATATATCAGATGTTCATCAGGATGTTTTGTTCCATCTCCTAAAAAAGGATTAGCTAGCAGTTTTTCTACCATATCCAAAGGAATTTCGAAGCAAGCATTTTCATTTTCAGTAGGTTCAGTAGGTTGAGGAGCAACTCTTTGCTCTACTGGTCGAGGTGAAGATACACCGAACAAGCCCCTCAGAGGAATACTTTCCATAGTAACAAGTGACAGTAAATTTCAGCACACTATAAATTTTTTTCCTTACCAAATTCCACCTACCAAAGGCGCTTCACTCCCCAGCAACGGCGCCAGAAAAAAGTTCTTGATGACCCACAAGTATAGGGGATCTATCGTAGTCCTTTCGATAAGTAAGAGTGTCGAACCCAACGAGGAGCAGAAGGAAATGATAAGCGGTTTCCAGCAAGGTATTCTTTGCAAGTACTGAAATAAGTGGTAACAGATAGTTTTGTGATAAGATAATTTGTAACGAGCAACAAGTAACAAAAGTAAATAAAGTGCAGCAAAGTGGCCCAATCCTTTTGTAGCAAAGGACAAGCCTGGACAAACTCTTATATGATGTAAAGCGCTCCCAAGGACACATGGGGATATCGTCAAGCTAGTTTTCATCACGCTCATATGATTCGCGTTCGGTACTTTGATAATTTGATATGTGGGTGGAATGGTGCTTGGGTGCTGCCCTTACTTGGACAACATCCCACTTATGATTAATCTCTATTGCAGGCATCCTCAAATACAAAAAAGTATTAAGGTAAACCTAACCATAGCATGAAACATATGGATCCAAATCAGCCCCTTACGAAGCAACGCATAAACTAGGGTTTAAGATTCTGTCACTTTAGCAACCGATCATCTACTTATTACTTCCCAATGCCTTCCTCTAGGCCCAAACAATGGTGAACTGTCATGTAGTCTACGTTCACATAACACCACTAGAGGAGAGACAACATACATCTCATCAAAATATCGAACGAATACCAAATTCACATGACTACTAATAGCAAGACTTCTCCCATGTCCTCTGGAACAAAAGTAATTACTCACAAAGCATAAACATGTTCATAATAAGAGGGGTATTAATGTGCATATAGGATCTGAACATATGATCTTCCACCAATTAAACCAACTAGCATCAACTACAAGGAGTAATTAACACTACTAGCAACCTACTAGCACCAATCCCGGACTTGGAGACAAGAATTGGATACAAGAGATGAACTAGGGTTTTGAGATGAGATGGTGCTGATGAAGATGTTGATGGAGATTGCCCTCTCCCGATGAGAGCAGTGTTGGTGATGACGGTGGCGATGATTTCCCCCTCCGGGGGGGGAGTTTCCCCGGCAGAACAGCCCCGCCAGAACCCTAGATTGGCTCCGCTAAGGTTCCGCCTCGTGGCGGCGGAGTTTCGTCCGAGAAGATGGCTTATGATTTTTTCCCATCGAAAGAGTCCATATAGCAGAAGATGGTCACCGGAGGGCCACTAGGGGGCCCACGAGGTAGGGGGCACGCCCCCCACCCTCGTGGGCAGGGTGTGGCCCCCTGGTGAAGTTCTTGTGCTCAATGTTTTTATATATTTGGAAAACATCATCCGTGAAGTTTCAGGACTTTTGGAGCTGTGCAGAATGGGTCTCTAATATTTGCTCCTTTTCCAGCTAGAATCCCAGCTGCCGGTATTCTCCCGCTTTATGTAAGCCATGTAAAATAAGAGAGAATAGGCATAAGTATTGTGACATAATGTGTAATAACAGCCCATAATGCAATAAATATTGATATAAAAGCATGATGCAAAATGGACGTATCAGTTCTCCTCGATTCTCTTGGAGATCTATTCGATGTAATCTTCTTTTGCGATGTGTTTGTCGAGATCCGATGAATTGTGGGTTTATGATCAAGATTATCTATGAACAATATTTGAATCTTCTCCGAATTATTTTATGTATGATTGGTTATATTTGCAAGTCTCTTCGAATTATTAGTTTGGTTTGGCCTACTAGATTGATCTTTCTTGCAATGGGAGAAGTGCTTAGCTTTGGGTTCAATCTTGCGGTGCTCGATCCTTGTGACAGTAGGGGAAATGACATGTATTGTATTGTTGCCATCGAGGATAAAAAGATGGGGTTTATATCATATTGCATGAGTTTATCCCTCTACATCATGTCATCTTGCTTAAAGCGTTACTCCGTTCTTATGAACTTAATACTCTAGATGCATGCTGGATAGCGGTCGATGTGTGGAGTAATAGTAGTAGATGCAGGCAGGAGTTCGTCTACTTGTCACGGACGTGATGCCTATATACATGATCATACCTAAATATTCTCATAACTATGCTCAATTCTATCAATTGCCCAACAGTAATTTGTTCACCCACCATAATACTTATGCTACCTTGAGAGAAGCCACTAGTGAAACCTATGGCCCCCAGGTCTATTTCCCATCATACAAGTTTCCAATCTATTTTATTTTGCAATCTGTAATTTCAATTTATATCATAGAAATACCTAAAATATTTATCTTATTATTATATCTATCAGATCTCACTCTTGCAAGTGGCCGTGAAGGGGTTGACAACCCCTTTATCACGTTGGTTGCGAGGTTCTTATTTGTTTGTGTAGGTACGAGGTGACTCGCGCGTGGTATCCTACTGGATTGATACCTTGGTTCTCAAAAACTGAGGGAAATGCTTACGCTGCTTTGCTGCATCACCCTTTCCTCTTCAAGGGAAAACCAACGCATGCTCAAGAGGTAGCAACAACCCTCAAAAAAATACAAACCGGCATGTCGTGGGCTGCGCATGTTAAAAAAGAAAGCCTAGACGGGGCAGCCCAAAACCCAGCGGATACTTGTTGCCCCAGTAATAATAAATGATACTACCCGCCAGTTCCACAACTTCGTTGTGAATTTATCTCCTACATTGAAGCACCTAAAAAATGTAACTATGTTGACAAACCCGTGGGCCCCAATGTCAGTATAGCATTAGGAGGAATTTTTTTCGATGAGGCACTTGCTTGCGTACGGCCATAGACCTAATGGGTCCCGACTGTCCGCCTCTCCACGTACAGTCCTCTCCAGATTCCTCTCGTTTGTTCAGCATGTTCACAATGGCAGACAGCGGCGTCGCGGTGAGCGCACAAAGGTACATGAGGTGACCGGACCACCCAAGGCAGTGCCTTATTTGTAACGAAACTACTGAACTAGCCCAGTGGCCAAGTGACACTACCTGACAGTTGTTCCGCCCGGGTTCGATTCTAGCTGATACAGGGAAAATATCTCCAATTTTTTTGCCTCTGCCATTATTGACATGTGGGTCTCCATTGTCATCTACGCACACCACGTCCAACACTTGCCAAAACTTCGTCCCTCGTTTTCTCTGTTTTTCGCACACTCGACATTGTGTGGGCCTTTTGAAAATAGCATATCTTTTTGACTGTGCATCATATGAAGATGTGCTACGCATGAATGTTGATCAGCATGATGTTAACTGGCGGGTAGTTCCATTTTCGACCATGAATAAAACTTCCAACATGATGTTAACCCTGTTTGAAAAGGCCGTTTTAATATAAATGCTCTGCCTCTGAAAGTTGCAGTTTCTTATCTGAAACTGAACTTGCGGTTTCTTATCTGAAACTGGAACTTGCAGTTTCTTCTCTGAAAATCACATTGTCTGCACTTTTATACTCCTATGAAACTATATTTTTAAGTGCTAAAAATAGATCTCTAGAATTCATAAAATACTTCATATGCTCAATACTGCAAATCTGAGATTCAAAAGACATTCATATCTGAAAGTACTCTCAAAATACACAACACAAAACACAATTCACAACCTGCAAATACTGACAACCCTAAGCTCCTCTTAACAATTCACAACCTGCCCGACTATTGGGCTGGGGGGTAGTCACCTCCTATTCCTCGGTGGCAGACAGCCCCCCCCCCCCGTGAGATGATGTGAACTACGAGGGAGAGGATGGCGGGGAAGCGTCATCGGGCCAACTGCTTTTCTCCTCTTGCAGTTGGGTTCGGTCGACGAAGACTCCACCGGCTCGCTCTGGCACGACACCCTCACAACCGGCACCTTGTAGATACTCGATCCTTCAATCTCTGGTGGATGCTCCATCTGGGATTGATACTCCCACCACCGCTCCCCCATGATTGGATTCGGTGAATCTGTTTGCTCCATGACCTAGAGGAGCAACTCTATGTACTCCCGCGCGACTCCCTTCATGAGTAGCGCCGCCTTTTTGCTCGGTTGCAGATATTTGGCCATGGATGTCACCGTTGCCGCTAGTTGGTCCTTGTTGTCAAACTAAGACTGTATCTCCAACATCCTAGCTAGCTTCACAGGGTCGTCATTTGCGATCCTCACGTATCGGTTGTACTCCTCCATCGATCTACTTCTCCACGGCACCTTCACTCTCTGGCGGTCATTTTTGAATGGAAGAGGAGAGGAGCAGCGCTGGTTTTGGATTAGAACGGGAGAGGAGCGACGCTGGTTTTGGATTGGAACAGGAGAGGAGAGGCGGTGGTTTTGAAATGGAAGAGGAGAGGAGCGACAATGGATTTAGATTGGAACAGGAGAGGAGCGGCGGTGGTTTAAGAGGGGAGGAGCGGCGCTGGTCTTGGAAGTATTTTTTTGTTTTCGTATTTTGGGTCAAAGTTTGACCACGTACTGTATTTGACAAGTAAAATGTGAATGCATGTCACCAAAAATTGTATCGTTTGGTTCGTATCTGAATGTACTATCAAATTATATTATTTTTGCGACGTATAACATATATTTTATTTGTGAAAATTATGGTCAATTATGACCCAGAAAAAAAGGGAGACTGGTTAATGTGGGGTCGCTTTCTTAATTGAAAAGTAAATTGATTTTGATTTTGATCCAGTCACAGCGTGCCAGCTCTCTCGTCCAAACCTAAACCGCTGCCGCACGCTCCTCTCCCTCTTCTCCATTGCAAAACCACCTCCTCTCCTCTCCATCATCTCCATTCCAACACCATTGTCTCGCCTCTCCCTCTTCTCCATTGCAAAACCACCTCCTCTCTCCTCGGACGAGGATCCCCTGACGTAGCCCATCCTGCCATTGAGACACTGACACATGGGTCCCACCAAGTGCGGGGCCCACCTATCAGCGATCGAAAGGCAGGGAAACCTCTCCTCTCCATCATCTCCATTCCAAAACCACCGTCTCGCCTCTCCCTCTTCTCCATTTCAAAACCAACCCCTCTCCTCTCCATCATCTCCATTCCAAAACCATTGTCTCGCCTCTCCCTCTTCTCTATTGCAAGACCATCATCTCTCCTCCCATCTTCCAAAGCTAGCACCGGAGCACTCAGAAGGACATCTATGGAGAGGATGCAGCTGCGAATCAGGCAGATCACCGGCGGCGACCAGGAAAAGTTAGCCAAGTTGAAGGAGATCCTTACTTGTTTTGACAATGAGTGGGAGATTTCGTGCACGCAGGAACATGTGGCAATGTATGTGAAAGCGGAGACGGTGGTGATGAGGGCGGCGATGTACTCCTCGGCGGCAGTCATGCCGCAGTCCTTTGAGTTCATTGAGTATCTCCTCTAGGCGATGGAGCAGACAGATTCGCCCGAGGTGAAAGTCAGGCGGAGGTGGTGGGTGTACAGGTCAAAGGTCGAGCACCCAGGGGATAACAAGTCGATCAAGTATGGTGTTCCGTTCGTGAGGGTGCTATAAGTGCATCTAGTGCCACCCCTAGTTGGTTTTGGAGTATTGACGACAAACCTAGTTGAGGAACTAATGTGTTTGTGAGAATTGCAGGATAACACAGGTAGTAGTCCCTCATTGATTCGGTTTAGCTACCGGAGATGACCCCTAAAAATGTGTGTGAAGACATTGAAGACAATGGTGGTCTATGAAGAGTTTCACGTTGAAGACTATGACATGACAAGACATCTCAATTGCTGTCTTAAGCTAATTACAAGGCTGCTAGCTAATCGTCTGCAACGAGTGATCTTAAAGGTTATCCACAAGAACCAATATGGTTTCATAAAAGGGAGGACGATACAGGATTGCCTGGCCTGGGCATTTCAATATATACATCAATGCCATGCATCGAAGAAGCAGATTATCTTGTTGAAACTGGATTTCGCTAAAGCCTTTCATACAATCGAACACGCTCCCATGATCACCATCATGAAACACCTGGGATTTAACGACAAGTGGCTGTCTTGGATTAATTGCATCTTCTCGACAGGGCGATCATCAGTTCTACTGAATGGTGTCCCCGGCCGACAATTCCACTGCCGCACAGGTGTACGCCAGGGGGACCCTCTCTCCCCATTGATCTTCGTCATTGCGGCTGATCTCCTACAAGCTGCTATTAATGACGCCTTTAGAGAAGGGAAAGTCCAACTGCCCTTTCCCTGCATCGGCCAAACGGACTACCCAGTAATACAATACGCCGACGACACCATCTTGGCCATGCCTGCATGCCCTCAGCAAGCTGCAGTCATCAAACAAATCCTTGTGGACTATGCTTCTTCCATCGGCCTCCGAATTAATTTCCACAAGTCAACACTAATCCCAATCAACATGACTCAAGAGGCTGCCTTGGCGCTTGCGACCTTCTTTGGATGCTCAGTCGGATCCATGCCCTTTACCTATCTTGGATTGCCTCTCGGCACGTCTAAACCGACCATCCTTGATCTGATGCCCCTAGTCTGCAGTGCTGAACGACGACTCACCTCCACGATCTCAATGATGTCCTACGGGGGCAAACTCTCGTGGCTAAACGCTACCGTCACATCTCTACTCATCTACGCCATGTGCACTCTCAAATTTCCGCCCCAGTTAATTGAGATGCTCGACAAAATCAGAAGGAGATGTCTCTGGACCAAAAAGATGGAACATGGGGACAAGTGCAACTCCCTTGCCGCGTGGGAGATGGTGTGCAAACCCAAAAAACATGGCGGCCTTGGGGTTATCAACATTAAGGTGCAGAATGATGCCCTACTCATGAAATTTTTACACAAGTTTTACAACAAGCTTGATGTCCCCTGGGTACAGCTCATTTGGAACACATACTATACCGATAAGGTTCCTCACGCCACTGACCCTGTGGGCTCTTTCTGGTGGTGCCAAATCCTCAAACTTACGCCTGTATTTCGAGGGATTTCGCAGGTCCGAATCGTATCGGGTGACACTGTTCTGGTTTGGAAAGATCTCTGGGCGCCAGATATTTTGCAGGCTTCTCATCCCCATGCATTCTCCTTCGCCATGCACGAGGACGAGACTGTCAAGGATTTCTTGGAGAGCACGGCATTATCGGAAACCTTTCACCTACCACTCTCCCCGTAGGCCCTGGACGAAGTTCGAGACATCCAGCAGATCTCAACGCACACCCATCCGTCCGCGTCTGTTAATGATATTTGGTACTATACCTGGGGGAAATCTATTTACCGGTCGGCTGACTACTACAAATTCTTCTTCCGAGACGCCAACGCCCACCCAGCCTTCTCCTTGCTCTGGCGCTCTCGTTGCATCATGCAGATCAAAGTCTTCGGTTGGCTGCTGATGGTCGACCGTCTAAACACACGTGACATGCTCAAGCGTCGACATTTTGACATAGGTGACGACCACAGCTGCCTGCTCTGCGGCAATCATGACGAAGAAACTGTGGATCATATGATATTTACTTGCACATTCAGTCAAGCTTGCTGGCGTAAACTTGGGATCAGCTGGCCACCCTTCACCTGCCGCCTACAACTACTTCAACAGGCTAAACACTCCTGGGGACGTCCATTATTCTTTGAAACCTTCCTGGTGGCAGCCTGGAGTCTCTGGAAAGAAAGAAACAACAAACATTTCAGGAGGATTACGCCAACTGTCGGTGGGTGGCTGAATAGATTCAAGGAAGACTTTGGTCTCCTCCAACATAGGACTAGGGGGAGTCATCGTGCTTTTATTTCTTCTTTTGTTTCTGAACTGAACTAATAACACCACTCCTCAACCACCTGCCCCCTCTGGAAGGGCAGCATGGCAAATAGGGCAACTACATATGTACTAACCCTTGTAACACCCTGTCTATATATACATATATGAAAACACAGTAGGAGCCTTTCCTACTGTTTACCCTTCAAAAAAAACATGACAAGACATCGTATGAAGACTATGGATTGCGAAGACATAGTTGTTTCGTAGTTTCCTTTTCTTCTTTGTTGATTCATAGGAACCACTGTACTGTTAAGTGGGGTCCAAGTGAACAAAGTTAGAGTGACTGAAGTGATGCTCAACCAAATCATATGTCTTTGAGCGAAGACAATGAGAGCAAATCTTATCTAGAGCTGGATAAGTCATCTTTACTTGTAGCCCAATTCAAGCTGTCGCGTGTGTTTGAAATCTGACCGTTGGAACACGTGTCAGTTCCTTAGTGACCCAGGGTCATTTCGGACAAATCAGGTCGAGTTGCCTAGTGGCTATAAATAGCCCACCCCCTACACCATAAATTGGGGGCTGCTCAGAGTTAGTGCACGGCTTTTGTCATTTGAGAGCAACCCACCTCGAAGCCTTTGAGAGAGAAATCCTTGCGAGGACAAAGCCCTAAACACCCAGAGCCAAAGAGTGTTAGGCATCACTGAAGTCTTTCTATCTGCGTGATCAGAAGACTTGTTACACTTGAGGACTATGAATCCTCCAGCCGTTTAGGCGTCGCGTTCTAAGCATCCAAGAGTCATTGTGGATCGCCGGTGAACGAAGTCTGTGAAGGTTTGTAAGTCTACCTTGAAGAATTATCAGAGTGATTGGGCGAGGACTGTGTGTCCTTAGCTCAAGGGATATAAGGTGAAGACGCGGTCTTTTGAGTTGAATCTCAGCCTCCCTAACCAGACGTACAGTTGTCACAGCAACTGGAACTAGTCCAACAAATGCCTGTCCTCACCAAGCAACTGGTTCTATCCTTACCTCTCTCTTTACTTACAGTGTGTCTTCGTGAAGTCATTGCATGCTTGCATGATATGATTGAATTCACTATGTGAAGACTGTTGTTGATTGGTTTCATATTTTCTTCCATCTTGATCCATACTACCTAGCCGCTGATAGTCTTCGTGCTTTCACTTCATTACTTACTTGACTATGGCCTGTCTAGTGTAGTTTACCTTCCTCTGCATATCAATAGGTTCATTTCTACTGTTTTTCTTCAAAGCCCCCATGTTTTGAAGATTTTCATAAAAATCGCCTATTCACCCCCCTCTAGTCGATAACTAGCACTTTCAATTGGTATCAGAGCAAGGTGCTTCCTTGTACTGTGTGATTTGGTTTAACCACCTCGAGTTTTAGCTACGTCGACTGCAAGGATAATCAAAGTCTCCACTGCGTGCCCTGTCTTCGATGGAACTGATTACCCTTACTGGAAGAATAAGATGTGCATGCATCTTGAAGTCATTGATGTCGACCTCTGGTATGTCGTCAAGAATGGCGTTCCCAAAGCCGGTGAAGGCGTCACCGCAGCTGATGTCAAGAAGTTCATTCAACTAGATTCTACTGCCAAGAACATCATCTGTGGTCATCTGACCAAAGGACAATATGGCCGGGTGAGTGCTCTAGAAACTGCAAAGCTAGTCCGGGACTGGCTCTCCAAGGTCAATGAAGGCGTCTCAACCCATAGAGACTCAAGGATTAGTGTTCTTCGCAATCTCTTCAACCGCTTCAAGAGAAATGACAATGAGAATGTTCAGCTGACGTTTGATCGCCTCACTGATATCACAAATGAGCTTCATGCGCTTGGCGCCACTGAAATCACTAAGCATGAAATCGTCAAGACACTCTTGAGATCACTCGATAGCTTATTTGACACCTTGGCCCTGATGATTCAAGAACACCCTTACTTCAAGACTCTCTATCCGTCTTACATACTTGAGAGGCTCAACACACATGAATTCCAGCTATCTGAGAAACGAGACATCTATGGTCCCAACTATGGCCGACCTCGCGCCTTGAAGGCAAAGGCTGTTTCCTCATCTGAAGAAGAATCTGACTATAGTTCTAAGGATCCTGAAGACATTGTAAAGGAGCTTGCCATGCTCGTGAAGAAGTTCCAAAGGTTCACTAGGAAGAAAGGCTCCAGACAGTCTTCAAGATCCAGCTCAAGAAATGATGAAGCTACCTCCCGTGACTACAAGAAGAGAACGTGTCACAAGTGCAAGAAACTTGGTCACTACATCTCTGAATGTCCTCAATGGGACAATGAGAACAAGAAGAAGAAGAGCAAGGAATATGATTCTGATGACAAGAAAAAGAAGAAATCCTCAAAGTCTTCTTTTAAGTCTTCGTCAAAGTCTTCATCACACAAGAAGAGCTCATCTAGCAAGGGTCGTGCATTTGTTGGCAAGGAAATGGATTCAGAGGAGGAGTCTGCATCTGAGGAGGTGGAGATGGAGTCCCAAGAGGATTCTGATTCAGGCGTGTCAAGCCTGGCTTTAGCTTCACCATATGTCGCCAAGTCCATCTTCAACACTGAATACGATGGCCTCTTCACCAACGCTGATGCTAACGAAGATGACTCTGCAACCACCTATTGCTTCATGCCACGTGGTGCCAAGGTAAACTCATACGATGCTCACTATCAAACATCTAGTGAAGATGACTCTGAATGTAAATCTAAACCTAGGTACAAGACACTTGCTAAAATTGCAACACAGCAACAGACTGCTATGGAACATATTCAAAAATTGTTAGACAAAAGTGATGACCTGTTGGGCGCGGAAATGACTCAAACTCATTCCTTAATTGAAGACATTAAAAATCTTCATGTTAAGTACAAAGAGCTTGAAAGTCCTCATGAAATTCTCTCAACTACTCATGAAAAGCTCTCCTACGATTATCTTCAAAGGAAGCAAGAACTTGAGAACTTGAGAGCGGCTCATGAAGATCTTCAAAAAGAGAATGAGTCACTTTGCGCTCAACAGATCAGTCCCACTCAGGAAGGATTGGAACCACCATGTCTAAAATGCCTTGAGCGTGATAATGCTACTTCTGTTGCTGGATGTTCTACTGCTACTACTATTGCTATATCTTCAACTCCTGATGTGGTAACTAACCCCTCTGCTGAGGATACCACTACTATTGCTGATGAGAACGTCAGGTTGAAGACGTTGCTTGAAACAGGAATGTACAAGAGTCTCAAAGGGCATCAGACACTATGTGATGTCCTCAAGAAACAGATTCTGAACTGAAACCCTAGGAAAGAGGGTGTTGGGTTCGAGAGGAAAATGAATGTTGATGGTTCGTACTGGAAGCCTGAGCAGTACCCCAAAACCACATGGGTTGCTACAAAGGGACCTTCAGTGGATCCATCTACCTTATCTGGCTTCACTTGTGCTAACCCGATTATCATTGATGAATCCTTTGATGCAAACTATAATCTGTTTAAGAATTAGAATGGTGAAGTGTTTACCAGGTATATTGGTACTAACTGCAGGAATGGACCACCTTTGAAGAAGATCTGGGTGCCCAAGAGTTGTCTTGAAAATCTTCAGGTGAATGTCATCATGACACCACCTGGGAAGAAGACAAACCCCAGACCAAAGGCTTCACATGGTCCAAAGGCTTCATATAGACAGAGGACTCACCAGAGTCGCCCTAATACAAATGTTTTGCAGGGAAACCATACTCGGGCCTATGAATATGAGCGTGTTTCATCAAACCGCCATGTTCATAAGACCAAGAACTACTCTGCTAATTCTTATGAGTATTATTCACCTCCTGCAAGACTATTTGCTAGGGCCCCAAAGCCAAAGTTCTTAGATGCTGCACTTAGACTCATTGCTTCGAAGCCACCCCTGAAGATGTGGGTGGTTAAGAAAACTTCACTCTCTTTTGCAGGGAAAGGTCTCCAGCCGGAAATCAAAGGCGTCAGATGCTATTGCTGGGGACCTAAAACATCTTGTGGGGCGCAAGATAAAATGCCCAAATGGTCTTATTATGTATTTCGTTCCTGAGTCGCTTGCCATGCATCCTACCAGTCCTAACCCAGATCTGAGCTTTCATAATCCACTTGCTCGTCAAATGTTTATGCTTCACAATACTCTTCATGAAGCCTATCCCCCTAACTGCACTGTAGGGTATGACACCAGCTGCTTCAGAATGGATTATTGACAGTGGATGCACTAACCACATGACTGGCGATCGAAGTCTTCTCATGGACTCAACCTTACGTCCATCTGACAAGAGTCATATCACATTTGCTGACACTGGTAAAAGCAAGGTATTGGGTCTAGGTAGAGTTGCAATCTCAAAGGATCGGCACATGGATAAAGTGATGCTTGTTGAATCCCTTGGTTTCAACTTAATGTCTGTCTCAATGCTTTGTTACTTGAACATGATTATGATATTTGGAAAATATCATTGCCTTGTGCTAATGGAATCTGACAAGTCTCTAGTCTTAGAAGGGTACCGAAAAGGTGATCTGTACATGGTAGATTTCTCAGCAGGACCACAGTTGGCAGTATGTCTACTAGCAAAAGCTTCAGAGTGCTGGCTTTGGCATCGGAGGCTAGGGCATGCTGGCATGAAGAATTTGTACACTCTCGCGAAGAAGAAGCATGTTGTAGGCATCGAGGGCGTCAAGTTCAAAAAGGATCATCTGTGCGGTGCCTGCGAAGCCGGGAAGATGACTAGGGACAAGCATCCTTCGAAGACAATCATGACTACATCACGTCCCATCGAGATGCTTCACATGGACCTATTCGGCCCTACTCATTACTCCACTCTTACTACTACTACTTGTCTCTATGGCTTCATTATTGTTGATGAGTACTCTAGATATACCTGGGTGCATATAATTCTCTACAAGACTCAAATGCAGGATGTCTTCAGACGATTCGCCAATCGTGCCATGGAAAACTATGGCATCAAGATCAAGCACATAAGAAGTGACAACGGCACAGAGTTCAAGAACAACGGCCTCGACACTTATCTTGATACATTGGGCATTACTCATCAATTCTCAGCCCCATACACACCTCAGCAGAATGGCATCATGGAGCGCAAGAACAGAACACTCATTGAGATGGCTCGAACGATGCTTGATGAGTACAAGACTCCAAGGAAGTTCTGGCCTGAAGCTATTGATACTGCATGCCATGTCATCAACCGTGTTTATCTTCACAATCTTCTAAAGAAAACATCATATGAACTACTGATTGCAAATAAACGGCATCTTCATATCTCAAGAGAAATACCTCAAAGACTGCCTGAAGAAGTATGGAATGCAAGACTGCAAGGGATACATGACGCCAATGCCAAACAAAAGTCATCTAGGCCCTGACGACAATGGTAAAGAGTTCGATCAAAAGGGATACCGCTCCATGATTGGTTCTTTACTCTATTTATGTGCATCTAGGCCAGATATCATGATTAGCGTTTGCATGTGTGCCCGATTCCATGCGGCACCAAAGGAGTCGCATCACTTAGTTGTGAAGCGAATTCTTCGATATTTGGCTTACACCCCAACACTAGGATTATAGTATCCAAAGGGCTAAGAGTTTGATCTAGTTGGATTCTCATATGTTGATTATGCTGGTGACAGGGTTGATCACAAGTCTATATCAGGCACATGTCACTTTCTTGGACGATCTCTTGTATGTTGGACTTCAAAGAAGCAGAACTGTGTATCTCTCTCCACTGCTGAATCTGAATACATTGTTGCTGGATCTTGCTGCGCTCAGCTTCTGTGGATGAAGCAAACTCTCAAGGACTATGGCATCCATCTGAAGCATGTGCCACTCTACTGAGCAATGAAAGCGCCATCAAGATTGCCAACAACCCAGTTCAGCATTCGAAGACAAAGCACATTCAGACCCGTCATCACTTTCTCAGAGATCATGTCATGAAGGAAGATATTGATATCATTCACATCAACACTGAAGAGCAATTGGCAGATATCTTCACAAAGCCCTTGGATGAGAAAAGGTTTTGCAAGTTGCTGTGTGAGCTAAATATCTTAGAATCCTCGAATATCCTGTAATTGGACACACATCCTAACGCTTATGCATGTGATGACTTAGATGTGCAACACACGAAGTAATGTGTATCTTCAAACAATGAAGACATACACTCTAAGTGTGAATACATTAATGCGGAAATTGACTTCGGAGTGCCACGATAATTGTGCGCTGTGTCTGGGTCTAATACTTCCTATACGGTGGATAACGCCACCACCGAACTCCCATTTGAAGTGTTTTTCATTTGATGTCTCATTTTCATAGTCTTCGCATTTGGTTTGTCTTCAACATTGATTCATCTTCGTGTTTATCTTCACAATGTTGATTTGGTATCATATTGGTATATACTTATATTAGTGTTCTGTCCTCTACAGCATTCACTTATAGCTATGTCTTCATGTTCGAATCTTTTGACCTAAGTTAATGTGATCGGACCCTAACCCCCTCTATGCTTCTACCTCAGATTCTATCTATCCAAATCATATGCATTCTATTGAATCTGTCAATTGCCTTCTCTGAGTCCTTGTCAGCAGAAGACACAGAGACAAAAATTGAATCTGTTTTAATGTTATATCTCTTTTGCCTGAAAACCAGAGAAGCGGAACGACCACCCGACAATCCAGGCGTGTGTGGGAACATGGAACAACTTCCCGGGTGTTGCATGCATGCCACGTGTCCCTCAAATGTGAACCGCCAGGGGCACCTGCGTAATATCAATGTGCCGTCCCTGTCTCTATAAATATACATCTCACCGCGGTCATTATCCCTTCTTCCACATCTCCTTCTCGCACAAACCCTAGCGCCACCGCTAGCTCTCGACAACGCCGGCGACGAAGCGCTTAGCTGCCGTGACCTCACCGACGCCGTCCTCACGCCAGCCGCGGACCACGTCTCATCCGCCGTCGCCGTAGGTGTCTTCTGTCGCCAAGTTAGGGCACGGAAGATCGAACTTCTCGGCTTCCTCTCTACTCCATCTAGCAGTTCTTCGTGTGGTAAATAAAACCTCCATTTTACTGTCCTTTTGATCTGATAGATTCATCCTTTTCAACCACAAGTGGTTTCTGTCCCTACAAATTTGGATTTATCCTGTTCTACATCTCATAACATGCCTAGTATATTCACTTATGCTTCAAACACAGTTAGATTCCTCACTTGTACTTATTCTTGGATTCGTACAAATCTGGAACCAACTCTCATCATATAAGTGAATGTCTTCGCGCTATGAGGTCAATGTCTTCAAACTGATTTATCTTCAAAATCTTCTAAGAATGTGTATGACCTTTTCCCCTTCCCTCGCATCTCTAATGCTGTCACAGGTACATGTCCGTGGGAGAATCCCTTGGTTCTCATAGTCTACATTCATTTGTAGAGTTCTTACAATGTCACATCAATTCTCCTGAAGCCAGTTCCTGCCTGACCAGTAGACGGAAGCCTTTGCAAGTTCTGAAGCCATTCAGTCTCAACTTCATGGCAACAGAGAAGTCAGCAAGAAAGGGCGGCAGACAGCACCATGGGAACACAGACAAGGACCTGCCACCAGATCTCTATGAACTCTACAAGTCAGATCCTGAAGAGACCTATGGGGAACACAAGAACCGAATCCAATGGATTCAAAGATATTGGGCAGAGGAATGGTTCAAGTACAAATTTGTCACTGCCGAATATGATTAAAAGAATGCCATCAAGGGCCCCTGGGGAGATATTGTATGCAAAGGTCTGCAACCCAAGTCCAAGTCCGAAGCCATTGCTCAAGGCTTCTACCCTTTCATGGTCCGTGGACCTCAGACTGCTAATGCCGACCCATCTGCTCTGCTATGGTGTCATGAAGACAATCTCTTCAAGCGCAACTTCCAGATTGCCAAAGAGTCTACCAAGAAGAACAAGAAGGACCTTGGACTCGACTTCAACCCTGGTCCATCTGCTCCTCGAGCTGATGGCACTCGTGATGTCGAACCCAATATTATCGGGCCTTACTACAACCTCGATGGTCTCCTCACTCACATTGCTGTTCAGGGGGCAGCCGTGGAGCACTCTGCAGACGACGCTGATTCTGATGAAGCGCCTGCACCACCTAAGCCACAAAAGCATAAGTCGAAGGCTTCAAATCCCTCCACGGCACCAAAAGCTTCGTGTGCAAAGCCTCTGGCCACTGCGCCTCCTGAAGCCAGTGTGCAGTCTGAAGATCTCTCTCGCATCTCCAAGATTGAGAAGAAGAAGTCCATCCAGATTTCTGGTCAAGCACTGACCCCAGCTGCCGTTCTGAGGAACGAAAATGAAGCCATTGATCTGTCAAGTGACGACGATCTTGGCGATGATGCTCTTGAGCTGTTGATAGAGAGCAAGGAAGAGGTGGAGATCTTCAATGATCTACCACTTTTTGACGTGGACATCTTGAACAGTTTTATTGATGAATGGTTTGAGAACCCCAACATCAACCTCGATGATCTTGAGCTTCCAATTGGCATCAGTGTCTCCTTCCATAGTGACATTGCTACTTAGCTGGCTCTGGCTTAGAAGATCGTTGAACTGAAGAACAAGATTGATCATGAGAAAGCTCAGTTCAAGAAGAATATGGCCAATCTCAGCGTGGCTGACGTTCAAAGCTTCAAGCAGATGCTGCATGAGCTCAAGGAGCAGTTTCACCAGAAACACCAGGAAGCCAAAGGTTCAAGAGAGAGAATGAAGTATTTTGCTGAGAAAAGTGTTCAAGCTCACAATGAAGTAGAAAAGCGCAATGCTCTAGGGCGCCCTGGCATCGACCCCAGAATGGTTGTCAAGAAGAAGAAGAAGAAGAAGAAGAAGAAGAAGCCTGTTGTGGCCCAAGCTGAAGCATCAAGGCAGGAAGCTCCAAGCATTGTCTTCCCTGCCAGTATGACAGGCTCGAAGCCTAAGGTCCCCACAGCTGCTTCAGAACTCAAGAAAACAAGGGCAGCTGAAGTCGAAGCCCGAAAGCGCAAGAACAAGAACACCACTGACGATGCTCCACCGACCAAGAAGAGGAAGACAGAGAAGAAAGATCGGCCTGCTCCCACAGAACCCCTTGTCGTCGAGCCAATCTCAGTTGCACGTCCTGCGTCGGAACACCGAGAGCGTCAGTTAATAGTTCATGAGCCTGCTTCCACAGAGGCTCCTGAAGCTGAAGATATTCCAGCTCTTGAAGCTGAAGACATTGGTCAGATTGAGCACCAAATGGTATCATCGCCTGTTCTGACGAACAACGAACTCATCAGCATTGGTCGTCCTTTGACGCCAATTGCTCAGGATGATTCCTGGGCTGGTCGCCCTCAAGACTCCCCCCGTCAAGAATCCCCAAGTACTCCCCCACCTCAAGCCACCACTCTGGTGCTTGAAGATGATGACTTTGTGGTCCAGCCGACTCCCTCTCCAAAGGCGTCGCCTGCACTCTGCAGGCTTCGCAAAGGACCAAGGCCACAAGTCACTCTATCGAGCGTTCCAGAAGGAGAAGAGCAACATAACTCAGTGGCACGACAAGTGTTCCCTGACGCCACTCCAACTGTGAATGTCTCTGAGTCCGAAGCAAAAGCTGCTGAAGACATTCCGGCTGCATCAGCCGATGATCAACAAGACTCACCAGAACCCCGTCAATAAGAAGAGTTTTACGTCTCCGTCTTATCTACTTTTCCAAACATTTTTGCCCTTGTTTTGGACTCTAACTTGCATGATTTGAATGGAACTAACCCGGACTGATGTTGTTTTCAGCAGAATTGCCATGAAGTTATTTATGTGCAGAAACAAAAGTTCTCGGAATGACCTGAAACTTCACGGAATGTCTTTTTGGAAATAATAATAAATCCTTGCAAAAGATGAAGAACAGGGGGCCCACACCCTAGCCACGAGGGTGGGGGCGCGCCTGCCCCCCTGGGCGCGCCCCCCTACCTCGTGGGCCCCCTGGAGCTCCTCCGACCTCAACTCCAAATCTATATATTTGCTTTCGGGGAGAAAAAAATAAGGGAGAAGGATTCATCGCGTTTTATGATATGGAGCCACCGCCAAGCCCTAAAACCTCTCGGGAGGGCTGATCTGGAGTCCGTTCGGGGCTCCGGAGAGGGGAATCCGTCGCCATCGTCATCATCAACCTTCCTCCATCACCAATTTCATGATGCTCATCGCTGTGCCTGAGTAATTCCATCGTAGGCTTGCTGGACGGTGAAGGGTTGGATGAGATTTATCATGTAATTGAGTTAGTTTTCTTACGGTTTGATCCCTAGTATCCACTATGTTCTGAGATTGATGTTGCTATGACTTTGCTATCCTTAATGCTTATCACTAGGGCCCGAGTGCCATGATTTCAGATCTGAACCTATTATGTTTTCATCAATATATGAGAGTTCTTGATCCTATCTTGCAAGTTTATAGTCACCTACTATGTGTTATGATCCGGCAACCCCGAAGTGACAATAATTGGGACCACTCCTGGTGATGACCGTGGTTTGAGGAGTTCATGTATTCACTACGTGTTAATGCTTTGGTCCGGTACTCTATTAAAAGGAGGCCTTAATATCCCTTAGTTTCCACTAGGACCCCGCTACCATGGGAGGGTAGGACAAAAGATGTCATGCAAGTTCTTTTCCATAAGCACGTATGACTATATTCGGAATACATGCCTACATTACATTGATGAATTGGAGCTAGTTCTGTGTCACCCTAGGTGATGACTGTTACATGATGAACCGCATCTGGCATAATTCTCTATCACCGATCCATTGCCTATGAGCTTTCCATATATTGTTCTTCGCTTATTTACTTTTCTGTTGCTATTGTTATCATCACTACAAAATACCAAAAATATTACTTTTGCTACCGTTACCACTACTATCATATTACATTGCTACTAAACACTTTGCTGCAGATATTAAGTTTCCAGGTGTGGTTGAATTGACAACTCAGCTGCTAATACTTGAGAATATTCTTTGGCTCCCCTTGTGTCGAATCAATAAATTTGGGTTGAATACTCTACCGTCGAAAACTATTGCGATCCCCTATACTTGTGGGTTATCAAGACTATTTTCTGGCGCCGTTGTCGGGGAGCATAGCTCTATTCTTTGAGTCGCTTGGGATTTATATCTGCTTATCATTATGAAGAACTTCAGAGATCCAAAAACCAAGATTTATCCCTCAACTACGAGGGCAGGTAAGGAACTGCCATCTAGCTCTGCACTTGATTCACCTTCTGTTTTGAGTAAGCTTGCGACACCTAAACCTGCTTCCGCTATTCGTTCTGATATGTTGCATGTTATTGATGATGCCACTTCTTCTATGCATGATACCTATGATGAAACTACTTCTACGCTTGATACTACTGTGCCACTTGGTGAATTTCTTGATGAACAACTTGCTAGGGTTAGAGAGAATGAAAATATTGAAATTGATAATATTGATGAAAGTGATGATGAACACTCTACCCCTAATAAATATGAATCGCCTGTTATTCCTGATGGTTATGTTTTTGAAAAAGAAGCTGATTTAGCTATTTTATCTTGCAAAGATAGATACGAGCTCAAGAGGTTATTAGCTAAATGGAAGCAGCAATCTCTTAATGCTAGAACGAAACCTGACCCTGCTTTTGCTACTTCACCTATCCGTGTTACTGATAAGGATTATGAATTCTCTGTTGATCCTGATATAATTACTTTGGTTGAATCTGATCCTTTTCATGGCTATGAATCTGAAACTGTTGTGGCACATCTTCCTAAATTAAATGATACAGCCACCCTGTTCACTAATGATGAGAGAACTCACTACTTTTATATCCTTAAAATATTTCCGTTCTCATTAAAGGGTGATGCTAAGATATGGTTTAATTATCTTGATCCTGGTTGTGTGCGTAGTCCCCAGGATATGATTTATTACTTCTCTGCTAAATATTTCCCTGCTCATAAGAAACAAGCTGCTTTAAGGGATATATATAATTTTGTGCAAATCGAAGAAGTGAGTCTCCCACAAGCTTGGGGGAGGCTTCTCAAGTTACTTAATGCTTTGTCTGATCATCCTCTTAAGAAAAATGAAATACTTGATATCTTTTATAATTGACTAACCGATGCTTCCAGAATTACCTCGATTGTTGTGCTGGTTCTGTTTCAGGGAAAGAACACCGGATGAAGCTGAAATTCTATTGAATAATATGTTGACAAATGAAAATAATTGGACACCTCCGGAGCCAATTCCTGAGCCTATTCCTAAACCAACTCCGAAGAAAAGAGGTGTTCTATTTCTTAGTCCTGAAGATATGCAAGAGGCAAAGAAATCTATGAAAGAAAAAGGTATTAAAGCTGAAGATGTTAAGAATTTACCTCCTATTGAAGAAATACATGGTCTTAATTTACCGCCTGTTGAAGAAACATATGATCTGAACCCATTACCTATTGAAGAAATACATGGTCTTGATATTTTACCGCCTGTTGAAGAAACATATGATCTTAACCCATTACCCGACATAGGTAGTAAAGTTAAATTCTCTCTATAGATATGATAAAGCTGAAATCCCTCTTACTAAGTTTGGTAGCCAATGCGTAGATGAGTTTGATATTTTTATGGTGAAGCAAGAAGATTTTAATGCTTATTTTGGTAGACAATTGAAATAGAATTCAAATATGCTTGAAAACTTGGGTGATTATATGGCGAATATCAAAGGTGAACTTAAACTTATTAGTAAACATGCTTCTATGGTTACCACTCAAGTAGAACAAGTACTTAAGGCTCAAAATGATTTGCTCAATGAATTGAATAGTAAGAATAATGATTATGCTGTTAGAGTGGCTACTAGAACTGGTAGAATGACTCAGGAACCTTTGTATCCTGAAGGCCACCCTAAGAGAATTGAGCAAGATTCTCAGAGAAATAATATAGATGCACCTAGTCCTTCTAAAAGAAAGAAAAAGAAAAATGATAGGACTTTGCATGCTTCTAGTGAACCTGTTGCTGAAACACGTGAGAATCCAAATGATATTTCTATTTCTGATGCTGAAACTCAATCTGCTAATGAACCTGAAACTAGTGATAATGTTAGTGATAATGTTCATAATGATGCTCAACCTAGCAATGATAATGATATAGAAATTGAACCTGCAATTGATCTTGATAACCCACAATCAAAGAATCAACGTTATGATAAGGAAGACTTTGTTGCTAGGAAACACGGAAAGGAAAGAGAGCCTTGGGTTCAGAAACCCATGCCTTTCCCTCCCAAACCATCCAAGAAAAAGGATGATGAGCATTTTGAGCGCTTTGCTGAAATGATTAGACCTATCTTTTTGCGTATGCGATTAACTGATATGCTTAAAATGAATCCTTATGCTAAGTACATGAAAGAAATTGTTACTAATAAAAGAAAGATACCGAAAGCTGAAATTTCCACCATGCTTGCTAATTATACTTTTAAGGGTGGAATACCAAAGAAACTTGGAGATCCAGGAGTACCCACTATACCATGCTCCATTAAAAGAAACTATGTTAAAACCGCTTTATGTGATCTTGGAGCCGGTTACTGTTATGCCTCTCTCTTTATTTGAATGAGTTAACACCTACTGAAATATCTTTGCAAATGGATGATAAATCAACTGCTATACCTGTCGGTATTTGTGAGGATGTGCATGTTGTGGTTGCAAACATTACTATTTTAACGGACTTTGTTATTCTTGATATTCCCGAGGACGATAGTATGTCTATTATTCTTGGAAGACCCTTTTTGAATACTGCAGGGACTGTTATTGATTGCAACAAAGGCAATATCACTTTTCATGTTAATGGTAATGAGCATACGGTACACTTTCCGAGGAAACAAACTCAAGTTCATAGTATCAATTCTATTGGAAAAATTCCATCGATTATATTTGGAGGTTCTAAATTTCCTCTTCCTACTGTCAAGAAGAAATATGATATTCTTATTATTGGGGATGTGCATATCCCCGTTGAGGTAACATAGTGTTATTCGAAATTTCTCCAGTTCCATGTTATTTGGAATGAGTTTATTAACAAGACCTGATCAACCTTGTTAGTGGATTCCTTTTGATGAGCATGAGATGGATGAAACTAGAAAACACAACTCTCTTTACCCTCCTTTTACTTTCTATTATTCATATTAAATAAAATAAAATTAGTATTTTCTGTTTGTTTTCTGATTTATCCGTGCAATATAAAAATACCCCAAAAATAAAAGTTCTCCAAATGCCCTGAAATTTAAATATGATTTTTTCTGGAATATTTGAGAATATTTGGCACTGAGAACACAGCACGGGGGGCATCCACCTGACCACGAGGGTGGAGGGCGCGCCCTACCCCCCTGGGCGTGCCCCCCTGCCTCGTGGGCCCGTGGTGGCCCTCCTCCACTTATTCTTGCACCCACACACTTCTTCTTCCTCCCAAAAAATCACCATCCAGCTCACGCACGAGTTCTAGCTCATTTTGCTGCCATTTTCTATCTCCTTGCTCACAGCACCTCTCACAAAACTGCTTGGGGGAGATTGTTCCTTGGTATGTGACTCCTCCATTGGTCCAATTAGTTTTTGTTCTAGTTCTCTATTCATTGCAAATTTGTGCTGCCTAGGTGACCATGTTCTTGAGCTTGCATGTGAAATTTATATGGTTCCAAGTAGTTCTAATGCATGATGTAGGCTCTAGGCACTTGTAGGAGTAGTTGCTATCAATTTTATTGATCTTGGTTCACTTTTGTTTGAAGTTACTAAAAATTTCAGAAATTTTTCACAGGAAGAAATATGCTTAGGAAAATGTACCAAGGTGGTTCTTCAAGAAAGCAAGGACCCAGGCTTGCAATGCGTGATGCTGATGAAGATCCACCAAGAGACGCTCCAGTGCATCCTTGTGAATGGCCTTCGGAAAACTTTATGGATCGAGCGGTAATTAAGGAAGAATTTAACACATATTTGCGTAACGCTAATCTTGTGAGCTTGGAGGAAGAAAAGTGCCGCCAGTACCACTATCTCACTAGTTCCTTTGTGATGAGGTTTGAATTTTCATCTTCACGTAATTCTCCAACTGTCCTGTTTGATCTTTATGAAAAATCTTATACTATGGACTTAGAGGATTTTACCACTGGTTGCAAACTTCCACAATGGGGTAGTGCTAGTGAACCCCCCAAATCTGAATTTAGAAATTTTCTTGCTAGCATAACTGTGGGGGAATCTAGAGATATAGCACAAGCTACCATAGGGAGCATTCACTTTCATGTTATACATTATTTTGCTCTCTTCATAGGTAGGTGCATAAATGGTAAAGATGAAGCATGTCATATGTGTGTTCCTGACCTTAGAATTCTTAGGAGTGTTGTGTGATAACCCACAAGTATAGGGGGTCACAACAGTTTTCGAGGGTAGAGTATTCAACCCAAATTTATTGATTCGACACAAGGGGAGCCAAAGAATATTCTCAAGTATTAGCAGCTGAGTTGTCAATTCAACCACACCTGGAAACTTAATATCTGCAACAAAGTGTTTAGTAGCAAAGTAATATGATAGTAGTGGTAATGGTAGCAAAAGGTAATGATAGCAAAAGTAATGTTTTTGGTATTTTGTAGTGATTGTAACAATAGCAACGGAAAAGTAAATAAGCGAAGAACAATATATGGAAAGCTCGTAGGCAATGGATCGGTGATAGAGAATTATGCCGGATGCGGTTCATCATGTAACAGTCATAACCTAGGGTGACACAGAACTAGCTCCAATTCATCAATGTAATGTAGGCATGTATTCCGAATATAGTCATACGTGCTTATGGAAAAGAACTGGCGTGACATCTTTTGTCCTACCCTCCCGTGGCAACGGGGTCCTAATGGAAACTGAGGGATATTAAGGCCTCCTTTTAATAGAGTACCAGAACAAAGCATTGGCACATAGTGAATACATGAACTCCTCAAACTACGGTCATCATCGGGAGTGGTCCCAATTATTGTCACTTCGGGGTTGCCGGATCATAACACATAGTAGGTGACTATAGACTTGCAAGATAGGATCAAGAACTCTCATATATTGATGAAAACATAATAGGTTCAGATCTGAAATCATGGCACACGGGCCCTAGCGATAAGCATTAAGGATAGCAAAGTCATAGCAACATCAATCTCAGAACATAGTGGATACTAGGCATCAAACCCTAAGAAAACTAACTCGATTACATGATAAATCTCATCCAACCCATCACCATCCAGCAAGCCTACGATGGAATTACTCACGCACAGCGGTGAGCATCATGAAATTGGTGATGGAGGATGGTTGATCATGACGATGGCGACGGATTCCCCTCTCCGGAGCCCCGAACGGACTCCAGATTAGCCCTCCCAAAAGGTTTTAGGGCTTGGCGGCGGCTCCGTATCATAAAACGCGATGAATCCTTCTCTCTTATTTTTTTCTCCCCGAAAGCAAATATATAGAGTTGGAATTGAGGTCGGAGGAGCTCCAGGGGGCCCACGAGGTAGGGGGCGCGCCCAGGGGGCAGGTGTCGTGGTTCTAAGTCTGAGAGTAGAATGGGGGTAGGAATGTAGAGGCAAGATCCTAGCTATGGAGGAGTTGTACACGCAGGTTTAACGAGTTCAGGCCCTTCTCAGAGGAAGTAATAGCCCTACGTCTCGGAGCCCGGAGGCGGTCGACTTGATTTTGAGCGTGTGTGTTACAGGGGGTGCGAAACCCTGTCCCAGAGGAGGGGGTGGCTTATATAGAGTGCGCCAGGACCCCAGCTCCCCTCCGTTACATAGGATTCAATGTACATAAAGGGGTGGTGTTACAGGTAACGCATGTATTGAAGTGCTACAAATGATCATTAAATATATGAGTAAATACCCAACCATTGCTGCGTAGAGCGGCTATAGGTCTTCTTATATGTCGAGTGGTTTCATGGTCGAGTGACCTGGATAAAGAGAGATCTCCGAGTGAATGGTAGGTCGAGTGGAGTACACTCGACACCTTTGCTGGATCCCTTCTTCTGATTCTTAAACTTCTTTTGTTCTTAGGACAAGGACCTTAGGTAGGACGTATAGGTCAGGCCTATTACCCTACCCCAAGTTCGTGTCCTCGTCATTAGCCCCCGAATGGATCGTGGTTTGAGTGAAAAAAGAAGGATGGAGTTGACCTTGCTTCTGCTCTGGCTTTGCCTTGTCTTCATCTCATGGTGGAGGCCAGTTGTTAGAACTTCGGCTTCGTCTCAGTCGCCTTGATCGATTCTGAAATTGCCGACTGGCTTATACAATGACATCTGTCGAGTGACATCTTTGACATGAAATCTTTGGCGTGATCGGTTGTAGAAGATCCCGGATTTCACGGTATTCAAAATTTTGGTGGAAGCGCGCCAGGCGGAGCGCTCCGTGGTAAGTGGAGTAGATAAATAGGACGTTTCAATTTCCGCGCCACCTTTTTCGCCACGTATCCCGTGTGCGACTGTTGGGGGGATTTGACAGGATTGCTCGGGCCCACGCGTCAGCCACTCGGAAGCAGGCCTTTAAAAGCGGCGAGACCGAGGCATTTGCACTATGCGCATCCATTTCCCTTCTTCTTCCCCTCGCATCTCCACTACGTCTAGCCCAACCACTCTCAACGCCGCAGCTCCGCCACTATGGGGAAGGACAAAACGGCGGTGCTAGAGCATGCGAAGAAGGCGACGGGGCGGCGAAGAACAAGAAGATGAATCGAGGGTCTTCATCGTGCTCGGGGCTACCGTCGAGTTGGATCCAAGGAGATTGGATACGATCTTCGCTTCGACAAGAGGACTTGGATGATATGGCAGAGTTAGGGCTGATCATCCATAAATCTGCGTGTCTGCCGAGGGGGGAAGCGGAGCCGCAGCCGCGACCGGGTGACTGTGTTCTGCTCGCCACCCATGTCGACCGCGGCTTCTCGCTTCCACCACACCCCTTCTTTCGAGGTTTCCTGAATTTCTTTGGTGCCCAACTCCACCATTTTACTACCAATACCATCACATATCTTGCTGCATTTGTCTCCATGTGTGAGAATTTCCTGGGGTGCCGACCACACTGGGGTCTTTTCAAGCACATTTTTACCATCCGACCCCAAACTATGAAGAAAGCGAACTCGAACGATGAGAAGACCCACATTATTCATATGTGTGGGGGTCTGGGCATTCAGAAGAGGAAACGGAGTTCTTTTCCCCTGATGACACTTCCGGAGTCGGTCAGGGGCTGGCAGTCGACCTAGTTCTACTGCCAGGATATCGTGACCCCAGGCCAGTCGACCGGGCTCCCCCCTTTCTCTTTTGACCGCATTCAAAGTCCATCTTCATTGAAAGTGACCGCTGTGGAGAAGGCGGAGACAGGCATGCTAGTCGAGAGAGTAGTCCAACTGATCAACCAAGTTGTCACCGGTATGGATCTGCTCGAGGTATTCCTTAGTCGGCGGATCCAACCTCTCCAAGCTCGCGACCACTCAATGTGGATGTACTCCGGGGCTGGCGACACTGCTCGGGTTCATGCAGAGGAGGTGGAGGCCAAAACAGTGGCCGAGTGGTTGATGGGTATCACCGGAAACAAGGACAACCCCAGAGGTGCTAAGAGAGTTGGCCCCTTCAGCAACAACAACCTAACAGATAAGGTCTAGTCATCATAAGTGAGTTTTTGAACGTATTTTCTGACTGACTGTTGATCCGACTGACTTATGATCGGTCCCTTGTTTCATAGATCTACACGGAGATGTATTCAATGCCCAATGGTGAACAAGCTCTGGAGCAAGACCACGAGGGCGAGGACAGTGCCAAGGAGAGCGGCAAGTGGGAGTTCCCTACTGACGATGATGAAGACGAGAGCGACGAGTCAGATGATGAGGAAGTGGCCAACACACTGCCTCGTTCTAAACGTCGATCGAAGCTGCGCCATGATCCCGCGAGCAAGCGTGGCAAAGCTGTGGCGTCGAATGATCCATCTCACAAGCGCGCCCGGTCCTCGACTCCAGAATTGACTGAGAAGGTGACCAAGCAGCCCAAAATTAATCCTTCGAAGGCTCGGAATACCTTGCCTAGAATCAAGATGGACGTCCCTGTTGCCTCTGGGTAAACATTCTTCTCGTATTTACTTGTTCCGACCGATTTCCTGTTCCGACCGTTTTTTCTTGTTGCCTCTGGGTAAAAAAAAAATTCAACTCGAACTGGGCAGGCCACGCCGAGTGGAACCAAAACTAGTGGGGGCACGCTGAATGCACCCACTGGGTGTAGTCCCCGAGACCATAGTTGACTGTGGGCAGTCGACTGTGGTCTGAGAATCTGAACCTCTTTTTTTTACAAAATCAGTGGGGGCACGCTAAGTGCACCCACTGGGTGTAGTCCCCGAGACTGCCATTGAATGTTTGATTCGGTGGTATTCTTAGAGTAGTTATCATTGTGATGCCTTTTATCTCTGTCGACTAATATGGCTTTAACTGCAGAAATCTTGTGATCTTGAGGCTCAACTTTCTGCAATGAACAAATAGCAAATCAGCCTCAACCTTGATCTGGAATTGGCCAAGAAGAATCTCAAGACCGCTCGTGACGAAGTTGCTGCCATGGGAGGTAACCAATCGCTAGCTGTGTATCCCACTGCTGGCACTTTTCCTTTCCAATTTTTTGAACCGAGTGACTCCACTCGAGCAGATGTACGTAGTGAAAACCGCCAACTCCAAGCCCGTCTGAAGAGTGTTGTTTCTTTAGAGAAAATGAAGCAGGCTTTGGAGAAGAAGGATCTAGATCTTGCTTCAGCATAGAAGGAGGCGCGCGATAAAACAACACTTGCTGACAAGAAGCTTGCTTCAGGCGGCAAGTTAGAAGAAGAAAACTCCAAGCTGAAGACTGATGTTTCCGACGCCAATCGGGAAGTCGAGCAACTGAAGAAGGACAAGGAAAAACTGATCAACGAGCTTGGGGGTCTCAAGGCCAAGAATGGCAAACTGGAGCCTTATCTGGGCCAGCTTGCTGCAAAGCTGGTTTTGAAACTTGAAGGTACTGATTAATCTGTCTTATTTCTGTTGACTGCCAAGTCTAATTATACCGTCGACTCACCATTCACTCGACTGTGCAGAATTTTGCCAAGACTTTGAAGCAGAAACTGGGCGGGTCGAGACGGGTCTTGATCCCATAAACTGTCCAGTCAAGGATGATGTTGCGATGAACGTGCTGCGGTTGGAATATCGTATGGACTGTGCGGTTGCTTATCTTGCCCGCCTGAAAGTTGCAATGACTCGGGTTGATGCTGAACTCTAGCCTCAGGAGGAACTTTCTCAAGACCTGGAGTCCTTGATGACTCGACTGAATCAAATCCCCGAGCGTGTGCAAGAATGGAAGAAGTCATCTGCTCGCTGTGGTGCTGATGTCGCGTTGTCTTTGGTGCGAGTGCACTGCAAGGACGTCAGAGAAGACAAGCTGGTGGAACACAAGGTTGCTAACACGAAGAGGCACACTTTCCAGTCTTTCATGGATACCTTCCTTGAGGCCGCCACCCGCATTGCAGACAACATTGACCTTGACAATTTCTGTGACCCAGCCTGTCCTTCTCCTAATGTGTGACCGAAAAGACATTATGCCTCACTTTTATTTGCCTTGGAATGTCGAGTGATTATGTAACCGTTAAACTCCTTCGGGCTTGATGCTCGAATACTTTTGATCCGTCGTCCGGTACTTTAGGATTTATTTGAACTTGGTTTATTTCCGAATATGCTTGTGTTTGCCTTCAAGTGGAATTTTTTCTTCGCTCGGAATAATCTTTGTGCTTGAGATGCAGCTCTGAGGTGGTGACTCCAGTCGACCTGCACTTCATCGTCCTTGCGGATAGGGACGGAGCACACATTGCAGTCGACCAGCACCTCGTTGTCCTTGCAGATAGGGATGGAGCGCACATTGTACTTGTGGTGTAGCTCCGAAGGAGAAGGTTGCAGTCGACCTGCACCTCATCGTCCTTGCGGATAGGGATGGAACGCACATTGTACTTGTGGCGTAGCTCCGAAGGAGAAGGTTGCAGTCGACCTGCACCTCGTCGTCCTTGCGGGTAGGGATGGATTTCGAACTTAGGCAAGTACTGGACTGCAGCTAAGCCCCCGGGTGGGAGGGTTGCTCTCCACTCAGTAGGATTTTTCAAACTTATGCGAGTACTAGACTGCAGCTAAGCCCCCGAGTGGGAGGGTTGCTCTCCACTCGGTAGGATTTTTTCAAACTTAGGCGAGTAGTGGACTGCAGCTAAGCCTCCGAGTGGGAGGGTTGCTCTCCACTCGGTATGATTTTTTCAAACTTAGGCGAGTACTGGACTACAGCTAAGCCCCCGAGTGGGAGGATTTCTCACCACTCGGTAATATTTTTTCAAACTTAGGCGAGTACTGGACTGCAGCTAAGCCTCCGAGTGGGAGGGTTGCTCTCCACTCGGTTAGATTTTTTCAAACTTAG
>NC_041382.1:243086070-243115309 GCF_002162155.2 Triticum dicoccoides | reverse complement strand
TGCAGCTAAACCTCCGAGTGGGAGGGTTGCTCTCCACTCGGTAGGATTTTTTCAAACTTAGGCGAGTACTGGACTACAGCTAAGCCTCCGAGTGGGAGACTGGCTCACCACTCAGTAGGATTTTTTCAAACTTAGGCGAGTACTGTACTGCAGCTAAGCCTCCGAGTGGGAGAGTTGCTCTCCACTCGGTACGATTTTTTCAAACTTAGGCGAGTATTGGACTGCAGCTAAGCCTCCGAGTGGGAGACTGGCTCACCACTCGGTAGGATTTTTTTCAAACTTAGGCGAGTACTGGACTGTAGCTAAGCCTCCGAGTGGGAGACTGGCTCATCACTCGATAGGATTTTGAAAACTTAGGCGAAATGGGTTCACAGCTAAGCCCCCGAGTGGGAGGCTGGCTCACCACTCGGTAGGATTTTCTTTCGAACTTAGGCGAAACAGATTCGCGGCTAAGCCACCCACTGGGGGTTTTCAGACATAAACAAAAGCAACAATAATCGTGCCAGAGGACTGTAAAGCTCTTGTCTTTGGTAAACAAATTACAACGGTATTTCTTATTACATTTTATTCGAACGAATACTTAAGTATAAAAGGGGCGGAGCAGCTCCGCGTTCCAAGCTCGTGGCTCGTCCTTCTTGTGCTCGACACTGTAAATGTGGTATGCTCCATTGTGGAGCACCTTGGTGATAATGAAGGGGCCTTCCCAAGCTGGGGCGAGCTTGTGTGGTTTCTGCTGATCCACTCGAAGAACCAAGTCTCCCTCTTGAAAGGCTCGACCCTTCACGTGTCTAGTGTGGAATCGACGCAAGTCTTGTTGATAAATGGTCGACCGGATCAAGGCCATCTCTCTTTCCTCCTCTAGGAGGTCGACTACGTCTTGCTGAGCTTGTTCTGCTTCATCTTTAGAGAAGAGCTCAACTCGTGGAGCATTATGAAGCAAGTCACTCGGTAGAACAGCTTCAACTCCATAGACCAAGAAGAATGGAGTTCGACCAGTCGACCAATTAGGAGTTGTCCTCAATCCCCAGAGAACTGGTGGGAGTGGCGCCCGCCGCGTGCTTGAGATCTCGCATCAGTCGGGGTTTCAGTCCTTTGAGAATCAGGCCATTTGCTCTTTCTGCTTGTCCATTCGACTGGGGATGGGCGACTGAAGCGTAGTCGACTCGTGTGGCTTGTGAGGCGCATAAGGTTCTGAACTCATGAGAATCGAAGTTTGATCCATTGTCAGTGATGATGTTGTGCGGAACCCCATATCTGAAAATCAACTCTCTAATGAAGCTGACAGCAGTACTAGCTTCAAGATTCTTAATAGGCTTGGCTTCAATCCATTTGGTAAACTTGTCAACTGCTACAAGCACATGTGTGAAGCCTCTCCTGCCAGTCCTCACTGGACCAACCATGTCCAATCCCCAAACAGCAAAGGGCCAGATGAGTGGGATGGTCTTCAAGGCTGATGCAGGTTTGTGCGACATATTGGAGTAGAAATAGCAGCCTTCACATCTGTCGACTATGTCTTTCGCCATTTCATTTGCTCGTGGCCAATAAAATCTAGCTCGGTATGCTTTAGCCACAATGGTCCGAGAGGATGCATGGTGACCATAGGTCCCCGAATGGATGTCGTGGAGGATCACTCGACCTTCTTCTGGTGTTATGCATTTCTGGCGAACCCCAGTTGTACTTTCTCTAAACAGTTGTCCTCTTATTACAGTAAAGGCCTTGGATCGATGGACGATCTATCGAGCCTCTTCTTCGTCTTCTGGGAGCTCTTTCCTAAGGATATATGCAATGTATGGTACTGTCCAGTCGAGGGTGATGACCAACACCTCCATGATCAAGTCGACCACAGCTGGGACCTCGACTTCAGTCAAATCTGTGGCACTCTTAGGCTGCGGGGGTTCTTCATTAAAGGGATCTTCTTGAACTGAAGGTGCATGAATATGCTCCAGGAACACATTACTGGGAATTGCTTCTCTCTTGGAGCCTATCTTTGCTAAATCATATGCTGCTTGGTTTTTCAGTCGGGGGATATGATGGAGCTCTAACCCCTCAAACTTCTTTTCCAACTTTCTCACTGCGTTGCAGTAACCAGTCATGGCTGGGCTTCTGACGTCCCACTCCTTCATCACTTGATTGACTACCAAATCTGAGTTGCCATAGACCATGAGGCGGCGGACGTCGAGTGAAATGGCCATACGCAACCCATACAAGAGTGCTTCATATTCTGCTTCGTTATTGGAAGAATCAAAGTGAATCTGGAGGACATATCTGAGCTTGTCTCCTCGGGGGGATACCAGTACTACCCCAGCACTGGAACCATTCAGCATCTTGGAACCATCAAAGAACATGGTCTAGTGCTCCGAGTGTACTTGAGTCGGCAGTTATTGTTCTATCCACTCGGCGAGGAAATCTGCTATTGCTTGGGACTTGATAGCTTTCTTTGCCTCGAACTTGATATCTAAGGGAAGGAGTTCAATCGCCCACTTTGCCACTCAACCAGTTGCATCTCTATTGTTCAGAATCTCTGATAACGGAGCGTCGCTGACGACTGTAATGGAGTGATCAGAGAAGTAATGTGCAACCTTCTTCGTGGTCATATAGATCCCATAAACAAGCTTCTGATAATGTGGATATCTTTGCTTTGATGGAGTCAAAACTTCAGAAACATAGTATACTGGGCGCTGAATTTTGTAAGCTTTTCCTTCTTCTTCCCGCTCGACCATAAGTACTATACTGACGACTTGTCCAGTGGCTGCAATGTAAAGCGGTAAAGGCTCTTTGCTGATTGGGGCAGCAAGCACCGGCTGGGTGGAAAGTAGGGCTTTAAGCTCTGCAAATGCTGCATCGGCTTTAGGAGTCCACTCGAACTTATCTGACTTCTTCATCAGTCGGTAAAGAGGCAGTGCCTTTTCACCAAGGCGAGAAATGAATCGACTTAGGGCGGCCAAACAACCAGTAAGCTTCTGGACATCATGCACACGCACAGGGCGTTTCATCCGGAGTATGGCACCCACTTTCTCTGGGTTAGCGTCGATCCCTCGTTCGGAAAGGAGAAAACCGAGTAATTTTCTGCCTGGAACTCCAAACATGCACTTTGATGGATTAAGCTTGATATCATACCTTCTGAGGTTGGCAAAGGTTTCAGCAAGGTCAGCCAGTAGGTCAGAACCTTTACATGACTTGACCACAATGTCATCCATGTATGCTTCCACATTCCGACTGATCTGAGTGAGCAGGCACTTCTGAATCATCCGCATGAATGTGGCTCCAGCGTTCTTCAAACCGAATGGCATAGTGACATAACAGAAGCATCCGAATGGGGTGATGAAAGCTGTTTTTATCTCATGGGGTCCGTACAGACGGATCTGATGGTACCTGGAATAAGCGTCCAAAAAGGACAAATGCTCGCACCCCGCAGTCGAGTCGACTATTTGGTCGATGCGAGGGAGAGGAAAGTGATCTTTCGGGTAGGCCTAATTGATATGTTTGAAGTCGATGCACACGCGAAGTGAATCGTCCTTCTTTGGGACCATGACAACATTAGCTAACCACTCGGAGTGGTAAATCTCTCGGATAAACTCAGCTGCCAGAAGCCGAGCCACTTCTTCACCGATTGCCTTCCTCTTCTGTAGGGCGGACCGTCGAAGATGTTCTTTGAATGGTTTCACTTTTGGTTCGACTCACAAACGATGCTCAGCCAGTCCCCTGGGAACACCTTGCATGTCAGAAGGTTTCCATGCAAAGATGTCCCAGTTCTCACGGAGGAACTGGATGAGCGCTTCTTCCTATTTGGAGTCGAGTGTTGTTGAAATGTGGGTCGGAGCAGCATTGGGATCAGTTGGGTGAACATGAATCGGTTTCATTTCACAGGACGACTGAAATGCTGAATCCGTGGCAGGCTTCTTAGCTCGCAGCAAATCACTCGGATCTGCATTTTTCTGATATTCCTGCAATTCCACTACTGCCATCTGCGCATCGGCGATCTTCGAGCCCTTCTGGAAGCATTCTTCTGCCTTCTTTCTATTGCCAGTGATAGTGATCACGCCCTTAGGACCAGGCATCTTCAGTTTGAGGTGCGCATAGCATGGTCGAGCCATAAAACGTGCATAAGCTGGCCTGCCCAGAATAGCGTGATAAGCACTCTGGAAATCCACAACTTCAAATGTCAACTTTTCTTTGCGGTAATTCTTGGAATCACCGAAAACCACGTCGAGAGCAATTTGGCCGAGTGATGCAGCTTTCTTGCCTGGAATGACTCCATGGAAACTCATATTGCTTTCACTGAGTGTGGACATCGGAATGCCCATTCCTTTCAACGTCTCCTCATACAGTATATTCAGGCCACTGCCACCATCCATCAGAACCTTAGTCAATCGGGTGCCTTCGACCACTAGGTCGACCACCAACGCTTGCCTCCCAGGGGTGGCTATGTGCACTAGGTGATCGGACTGGTCGAATGTAATGGCAGTCTGAGACCACTTCAAATAATTGGGTGTCACCAGGGAAACCATGTTTACTTCTCCGTTGATGACTTTCAGTCGACTCTTACTCTCAACATCAGCGAAAATCATCAGAGTGGAATTGACATGGGGGTAACCATCATCGTCCTCCTCGTCATCCTCAACTTTGTCTGCTTCCTTCTCCTTTTCCTTGGGTTGTTTCTCCCGGAATTGCTGGATTAGGAGTCGACATTGTCGAGTGGTATGCTTTGGGTAAATGAAATTACCCTCCTCATCTTTCTTGGTGTGAATGTGGCATGGTAAATCCAGCACATCATTTCCATCTTGATCTTTTACCTTCTTGGGGTTCCGCGGTCCTTTAGGTTTCCCCTTGAACTTCTCCTGAGTCACGGCTAAGGCTTCACCAGGAGCGACTGGCTCGGCTTTGCGCTTCTGCTTTCGACTGGAGTTTCCTCCTCCGGTTTCATGGGCGACTGCTTTGTGCTTACCACTCCAGAGTCGGTCTTCTTCTTCACCATTGGCGTACTTGGTGGCAATCTCCATCATCCTAGTCAGAGTCATATCTCCTGTCCGACCAAATTTTAGATTCAACTCCTGATACTTAACGCCTTCTTTGAAGGCACAAATTGCTTGGTGATCTGACACATTCTCCACTATGTGGTGCAACGTGGTCCATCTCTGGATATAATCCCTCAAAGTTTCATTCGGTTTCTGAACGCAACACTGTAATTCTGTTAACCCTGCTGGCCGCTTGCAAGTACCTTCAAATGTTCTGACAAATACTCGAGCAAGATCTTCCCAAGTATAAATACTACCAGGAGCTAACTGATTCAGCCACGCCCTGGCCAAGCCCTCTAGCATCAAAGGAAAATGCTTCATGGCCACTTCATCGTTGCCGCCACCGATCTGTACAGCCACTCGGTAATCCTCGAGCCAAGTGTCTGGCTTGGACTCACCAGTGAACTTACTGACTCCAGTCGCCAATCTGAAGTTGGTAGGAATCACCGGAAACCTGATGGCTCTGTTGAAGCACTCTGGGCCTGAGACATGCATTCTACTGTTGGTTGGAAAATCTCTGTCAGGGCCTTCTCTGTGAGCTCTGTTTCTGTCGACCAGACCCTGAACGAGAATAGATCTCGCATCAAAGCTTGGTTCCCTGGGGTCGACTGGAATCCTTCACCCACCACTGTGAGGCCATCTATCATCCTGCTGCCAAGGCACGTATGATCCACTCCTTGGGGGAGGCATGGGACCTCGACGACGATCATCGTGATCGAGTCGGTGATCATACTGCTCACGGTTTTTGTACTGATCTCGTCGGTCTCCACGTCCCTCATGCCTCGGGGGCGATCTCGGGCTGTGAGCCGACTGGGCTGTGTCTGCAACTACGGATCTGCTGTGAATCCTATTGCGCGACTAAGATACTACTATATTCTGCTCTCTCACGGCTCGGAGCAAAGCCCGGATCTGCACCAAACCTCGACCAGCTTCTGACTGGGAAGGTTGAATTGACTCTGCTATTCAGACCGCAGCTGCAAGATTCTGGATTGGAGTTCGGTATACCTGAGTCGGAGGTGGAAAAAGTTGACGTCGACTCGATTCGGGAGCATGCTGTCGAGCACGCTCGTCGAGTGCGCGCTGGAGGTTCTCTAGTCGAGTGCGCTCAGCCAAGTTGGCCAGGCGCGCCTCCTCCAAGGCCTGGGCCTCAGGGGTTTCTCCAACGATAGGAGTGTGAAGTGCATCCATGTTCCTAGGACGAAGTTCCTCCCTCCTCTGGGAAGAGAGGGGTTCGGGTCAGTACTCTTCGTGGACACGCGACAGATCGCCACCACCATCACCTCCGTCTTCACGGGTGAAGCCAGGAGGACTACGTGGTCCATTGACCATCAAAACTTCTGTCGCGGGGTCGCTGCTGTCGCACTCGGATGCAGTCTCTACGGAGCCAGTCGAACAGGCCGTAGAGAGATTCGTCGGGCTCGATTGCCGCGACCTGGGGGGTGGCCGATTGGCGAGCCACCGCATGCCTCACCCACCGCTGAAGCCTCGACTGACTGAAACGTTTGCTCCGGCGGGCTGCAGGGAGGGGGGAAGCTACAGGAGCCAACCGATACTGGGTCGACGGCTGCCGCAGGAAGATGCCGCGGACACACGCGCGAAAGTGCGTTGCCCCGCGGATGGGGAGTGCATCGATGTCGAGTGGAGCCTCCTGAAGCCAAGCAGAGTCGTCGGCGACAAACACGAGCGCGCCGAGACAGATCTCACGGCCCTCAGCCAAACCTCCGCCTGAAACCATGATGAAGGGGATCAGAAAAATTGCAACTTCTCCAACAAATCGCTAAGACACCTGCCCCATGGTGGGCGCCAACAGTCGTGGTTCTAAGTCCGACAGTAGAATGGGGGGTAGGAATGTAGAGGCAAGATCCTAGCTATGGAGGAGTTGTACACGCAGGTTTAACAAGTTCAGGCCCTTCTAAGAGGAAGTAATAGCCCTACGTCTCAGAGCCCGGAGGTGGCCGTCTGGATTATGAGTGTGTGTGTGTGTGTTACAGGGGGTGCGAACCCCTGTCCCAGAGGAGGGGGTGTCTTATATAGAGTGCGCCAGGACCCCAGCTCCCCTCAATTACATAGGATTCAATGTACATAAAGGGGTGGCGTTACAGGTAACTGATAACCCACAAGTATAGGGGATCGCAACAGTTTTCGATAAGTAAGAGTATCAAACCCAACGAGGAGCTAAAGGTAGAACAAATATTCCCTCAAGTTCTATCGACCACTGATAAAACTCTACGCACGCTTGACGTTCGCTTTACCTGGAACAAGTATGAAACTAGAAGTCCTTTTCAGGTGTTGTTGGATAGATTTTGCAAGATAATAAAGAGTACATGAATAAAAAGTAGGGGTTGTTTAGGTTAAGAAACAATAAAGTAAATATAGTGAGTGTGGAAAAGTGGTGGTAGGAGTTGCAAAATTGTCCCTTAAGCAATTGACTACCTTACTAGACCGATAGCAAGTATTATGTGGGAGAGGCCACAGCTAGCATGTCATCCCCGACTTGGAATTCCATGCACTTATGATTGGAACTATTAGAAAGCATCCGCAACTACTAACGTTCATTAAGGTAAAACCCAACCATAGCATTAAGATAAATTGGTCCCCCTTCAATCCCGTATGCATCAATTTCTATGCTAGGTTGAAGCTTCTGTCACTCTTGCCCTCCAATACATAGTCCTATCAACTTACAACTAACCCTATGGTGTGATCCACGCGCGCGCTCATATGATGGGAACCAAAGGAAAGAAACATAACCACAAGCAAATTAAATCAATAATAGCAATTCATCAACCACTGATAGGACAACGAAAATCTACTCAAACATCATAGGATGGCAACACATCATTGGATAATAATATGAAGCATAAAGCATCATGTTCAAGTAGAGGGTACAGCGGGTTGCGGGAGAGTGGACCGCTGTAGATAGAGGGGGGAAGGTGATGGAGATGTTGGTGAAGATGGCGGAGGTGTTGGTGAAGATCGCGGTGATGATGATGATGGCCACGGCGGTGTTCCGGCGCCATCGGAGGAGAGGGGGAGAGGGGCTCCCTTCTTCCTCTTCTTCCTTGACCTCCTCCCTAGATGGGAGAAGGGTTTACACTTTGGTCCTTGGCCTCCATGGCATGGGAGGGGCGAGAGCCCCTCTAAGATTGGATCTATCTCTCTGTTTGTCTCTGGTTCTGCGTTCTGTTGAGGCTATGTTTCACCATTTCGTATATATATGGAGATCCGTAACTCCGATTGGCCTGAAACCTTCGCCGTGATTTTTTCCGAATATTATCTTTCTTGCGGCAAAAGAAGAGCATCAACCGCCTTACGGTGGGCTCACGAGGGTAGGGGGCGCGCCCTAAGGGGGGCGCGCCCCCCTGCCTCGTGACCACCTCGGGCACTGGTTCGCGTTGATTTTCCTTCTGAATTTTCCATATTTTCCAAAAATAAGCTCCATTCGTTTTATCCCGTTTGGACTCCGTTTGATATGGATATTCTGCGAAACCAAAAACATGCAACAGACAGGAACTGGCACTGGGCACTGGATCAATATGTTAGTCCCAAAAATTATATAAAAAGTTGCCAAAAAGTATATGAAAGTTGAATAATATTGGCATGGAACAATCAAAAATTATAGATATGACGGAAACGTATCAGCATCCCCAAGCTTAATTCCTGCTCGTCCTCGAGTAGGTAAATGAAGAAAAAGAAGAAAATTTTTGATGTGGAATGCTACCTAGTATAATCTTGATGATATGTCTAATCATGGCATGAATATTAAGACACGAGTGATTCAAAGCAATAGTCTATCCTTTGACATAAAAACAATAATACTTCAAGCCCACTAATGAAGCAATCATGTCTTTTGAAAATAACATGGCCAAAGAAAGTTATCCCTACAAAATCATATAGTCTGGTTATGCTCCATCTTCACCACACAAAATATTCAAATCATGCACAACCCCGATGACAAGCCAAGCAATTGTTTCATACTTTTGACGTTCTCAAACCTTTTCAACTTTCATGCAATACATGAGCGTGAGCCATGCACATAGCACTATAGGTGGAGTAGAATATGATGGTGGAGAAGACAAAAAGGAGAAGATAGTCTCACATCAACTAGGCGTATCAACGGGCTATGGAGATGCCCATCAATAGGTATCAATGTGAGTGAGTAGGGATTGCCATGCAACGGATGCACTAGAGCTATAAGTGTATGAAAGCTCTAACTGAAACTAAGTGGGTGTGCATCCAACTTGCTTGCTCATGAAGACCTCGGGCATTTGAGGAAGCCCATCATCGGAATATACAAGCCAAGTTCTATAATGAAAATTCCCACTAGTATATGAAAGTGATAACTCAAGAGACTCTCTATATGAAGAACATGGTGCTACTTTGAAGCATAAGTGTGGAAAAAGGATAGTAGCACTGCCCTTCTCTCTTTTTCTCTCATTTTTTTGGTTTTCTTTTTTTCTCTTTTTTTTTATTTTTTTGTTTTTTTGGTGGGCTTCTTTGGCCTCTTTTTTTTATTTGGGATTCTTTGGCCTCTTTTATTTTTTTGTAAAGTCCAGAGTCTCATCCTGACTTACGGGGGAATCATAGTCTCCATCATCCTTTCCTCAGTGGGGCAATGCTCTAATAATGATGATCATCACATTTTTATTTACTTACAACTCAATATTACAACTCAATGTCTATAACAAAGTATGACTCTATATGAATGCCTCCGGCGGTGTACCGGGATGTGCAATGATCTAGCGTAGCAATGACATCAAAAAACGGACAAGCCATGAAAACATCATGCTAGCTATCTTACGATCATGCAAAGCAATATGACAATGAATGCTCAAGTCATGTATATGATGATGATGGAAGTTGCATGGCAATATATCTCAGAATGGCTATGGAAATGCCATGATAGGTAGGTATGGTGGCTGTTTTGAGGAAGGTATATGGTCGGTTTATGGTACCGGCGAAAGTTGCGCGATACTAGAGAGGCTAGCAATGGTGGAAGGGTGAGAGTGCGTATAATTCATGGACTCAACATTAGTCATAGAGAACTCACATACTTATTTCAAAAAATCTATTAGTCATCGGAACAAAGTACTACGCGCATGCTCCTAGGGGGATAGATTGGTAGGAAAAGACCATCGCTCGTCCCCGACCGCCACTCATAAGGAAGACAATCAATAAATAAATCATGCTCCGACTTCGTTACATAACGGTTCACCATATGTGCATGCTACAGGAATCACAAACCTCAACACAAGTATTTCTACAATCCACAACTACCCACTAGCATGACTCTAATATCACCATCTTTATATCGCAAAACTATTGCAAGGAATCAAACACATCATATTCAGTGATCTACAAGTTTTATGTAGGATTTTATGACTAACCATGTGAATGACCAATTCCTGTCATCTCTCTAAATAGATATAAGTGAAGCAAGAGAGTTTAATTCTTTCTACAAAGATATTCCCGTGCTCTAACATATATAAGTGAAGCAAAAGAGCATTCTACAAATGGCGGTTGTCTAAGTGAAGAGAAACAGGCAATCCAAACTTCAAATGATATAAGTGAAGCACATGAAGCATTCTATAAAGCCATACTCAAAAGATATAAGTGAAGTGCAAAGAGCATTCTATAAATCAACCAAGGACTATCTCATACCAGCATGGTGCATAAAAGAAAAATGAAAACTAAATGCAAAAGACGCTCCAAGATTGCACATATCACATGAACGAAACGAATTCGAAAACATACCGATACTTATTGAAGAAAGAGGGGATGCCTCCCCAGCATCCCCAAGCTTAGACGCTTGAGTCTCCTTGGATATTTACTTGGGGTGCCTCGGGCATCCCCAAGCTTGAGCTCTTGCCTCTCTTCCTTCTTCTCACATCGAGACCTTCTCGATCATCGAACACGTCATCCACACAAAACTTCAACAGAAAACTCGGTAAGATCCGTTAGTATAATAAAGCAAATCACCACTATAAGTACTGTTGCAAACCAATTCATATTTTGTTTTTGCATTGTGTCTACTTTAATATAACTTTTTCATGGCTTAATCCACTGATATAAATTGATAGTTTCATCAAAACAAGCAAACTATGCATCAAAAACAGAATCTGTCTAAAACAGAACAGTCTGTAATAATTTGAACATTCATCATACTTCTGATACTTGAAAAATTCTTCCAAACTTAGGAAAAATAAACAATTTGTATAGTAAGAGAGTGCAAAAAGAATCAGAACCATTTGACATTCCAGCTAAAAATGTAAAATCACGCACTACAGCCAAAGTTTCTGTCCTGCGCCGTACAAACCATCAAGCAAATGTAAACATCCTAAAGGCAAACCTTGGCACATTATTTTTATAATACAATGGAATTGTACAAGGGGATAATTATTTTTGTTGAAAAGTTTCTGTAATCAAGATTCACAAAGTTGTCGTGAGCATGAACTAAGTTCAAGGAGCTCTCCCACTTCAACAATGCTTGTCTTTCTCACTTTCGCTTTCCTTTTTGAAAAAGTTTTGGGTTCCCCTCTTTATTTTTGTTGTTTTTAAACTATATGAAAGAACTCAACAGAAATAAATGGCTCTCTAAAACTTCCGGGTTGTCTCCCTGGCAGCGCTTTCTTTAAAGCCATTAAGCTAGGCATAAAGTGCTCAAGTAATGGATCCACCCGGATCCCAAGGTATATCAAAGCCAATTTTAATTAACAATGATTATTAATTTAGTGGTGAGCACAAAGTAACATAAATCATGTAATGAAGAAGTCTAACTCTCTTCCTATGCATCAGCATGTCATAAAAGAACAATTCATGCACACAAAGTAAAGGCCAATGCATAGTATAAACAGTTTCTTGCAATTTTACCATGTTGGAAACATAGAGAGGTGGAGATATAGTTCCTTTCTCATAATAATTGCAAGTAGGAGCAGCAAGCACATGCATATTATATTTATCGAAATCATCATGTGCAACGGTAAAAGGCAACCCATCAATATAATCCTTAATAAGTGCAAACTTCTTCGATATAGTGTAGTCGGAAGAATTCAAAAATATAATAGGACTATCATGTGTGGGTGCAATAGCAACAATTTCATGTTTAACATAAGGAACTATGGCAAGTTCATCTCCATAAGCATAATTCATATTGGCATCTTGGCCACAAGCATAGCAAGCATCATCAAAAAGGGATATTTCAAAAGAATCATAGGGATCATAACAGTCATCAGAGCAATCATCCTTCGGTAAGCACAAAGGGGAATTAAACAATGTATGAGTTAAAGAGTTACTCTCATTAGAAGGTGGGCATGGGTGATCAATCCGCTCTTCCTCCTTTTGTTCTTCGCTCTCCTCATCATCTTTTTCAGCCAATGAGCTCACAGTTTCATCAATTTCTTCTTCCATAGATTCCTGCAAAATATTAGTCTCTTCTTGGACAGCGGAGACTTTCTTAATAAGTGCATTAATTTCATAATTGTATTCATAATTCTCATAGTAATATTTGAGGATAGCTAAATTTTCAGATCTATAACAAGCATCATCAATATCATCAAACTCTTTAAACATAGATTCAATTTCATAAGCACCCATAAAAGCAACAAATTCTTCTATTTGTTCCACATCATAGTAATCATATTACCATTAGCATAAGAAGCTAAGGTTTTATTATCATTAAATTTGCATGAGAAGGGAAGGTGTGGAGAATTCATCCTAGAGCAACAAGTATAATCATATTCCACGCATAGTTGCCAAGCATACCACCTCAATATATGAATTTGATCCCATAATAGTTTCCCTTTTGTGTTAAGCGATAATCCCTAAAGTATTCACGTTGATCCAACGTTACTCCCATTACATAATTGAATGGGGTTTTCTCAGGATTATTAAAGTAGTACATAATATCTTTCACATAACCAGCATCGAGGGTTTTAGGAGGTTCCCCATCTCCATGAGCAGAAAGTACACCTAATTTTTTTAGTATTTCGTGTTCCATATCCATAACTAAAGATAGAGAACAACTGAGATCAGCAAATAAAAATTACTTAGTGATAAAGCAAACAAGCACACACGAGAATATTCACCCCACGCTATTGCTCCCCGGCAACGGCGCCAGAAAAAGGTCTTGATAACCCACAAGTATAGGGGATCGCAACAGTTTTTGATAAGTAAGAGTATTGAACCCAATGAGGAGCTAAAGGTAGAACAAACATTCCCTCAAGTTCTATCGACCACCGATACAACTCTACGCACGCTTGACGTTCGCTTTACCTAGAACAAGTATGAAACTAGAAGTCCTTTTTAGGTGTTGTTGGATAGATTTGCAAGATTGTAAAGAGTACGTGAATAAAAAGTAGGGGCTGTTTAGGTTAAGAAACAATAAAGTAAATATAGCGAGTGTGGAAAAGTGGTGGTAGGAGTTGCGAAATTCTCCCTTAAGCAATTGACTACCTTACTAGACCGATAGCAAGTATTATGTGGGAGAGGCCACTGCTAGCATGTCATCCCTGACTTGGAATTCCATGCACTTATGATTGGAACTATTAGCAAGCATCCGCAACTACTAACGTTCATTAAGGTAAAACCCAACCATACCATTAAGATAAATTGGTCCCCCTTCAATCTCGTATGCATCAATTTCTTTGCTAGGTTGAAGCTTCTATCACTCTTGCCCTCCAATACATAGTCCTATCAACATACAACTAACCCTATGGTGTGATCCACGCGTGCGCTCATATGATGGGCACCAAAGGACAGCAACATAACCACAAGCAAATTAAATCAATCATAGCAATTCATCAACCACTGATAGGACAACGAAAATCTACTCAGACATCACAGGATGGCAACACATCATTAGATAATAATATGAAGCATAAAGCACCATGTTCAAGTAGAGGGTACAGCGGGTTGCGGGAGAGTGGACCGTTGTAGATAGAGGGGGGAAGGTGATGGAGATGTTGGTGAAGATGGCGGAGGTGTTGGTGAAGATCGCGATGATGATGATGATGGCCACGGCGGTGTTCCGGCGCCACCGGAGGAGAGGGGGAGAGGGGCCCCCTTCTTCCTCTTCTTCCTTGACCTCCTCCCTAGATGGGAGAAGGGTTTCCCCTCTGGTCCTTGGCCTCCATGGCATGGGAGGGGCGAGAGCCCCTCCGAGATTGGATCTATCTCTCTGTTTCTCTCTAGTTCTGCATTCTGTTGAGGCTCTGTTTCACCGTTTCGTATATATATGGAGATCCGTAACTCCGATTGGCCTAAAACCTTCATCGTGATTTTTTTCCAAATATTATATTTCTTGCGGCAAAAGAAGAGCATCAACCGCCTTACGGTGGGCTCACGAGGGTAGGGGCGCGCCCTAAGGCAGGGGGCTCGCGTTGATTTTCCTTCCGAATTTTCCATATTTTCCAAAAATAAGCTCCGTCCGTTTTTATCCTGTTTGGACTCCGTTTGATATGGATATTCTGCGAAACCAAAAACATGCAACAGACAGGAACTGGCACTGGGCACTGGATCAATATGTTAGTCCCAAAAATAATATAAAAAGTTGCCAAAAAGTATATGAAAGTTGAATAATATTGGCATGGAACAATCAAAAATTACAGATACGACGGAGACGTATCAGTAACACATGTATTGAAGTGCTACAAATGATCATTAAATATATGAGTAAATACCCTACTGTTGTTGCGTAGAGCGGCTTTAGGTCTTCTTATATGTCAAGTGGTTTCATGGTCGAGTGACCTGGATAAAAGAGAGATCTCCGAGTGAATGCTAGGTCGAGTGGACTTCACTCGACACCTTTGCTAGATCCCTTCTTCTGATTCTTGAACTTCTTTTGTTCTTAGGACAAGGACCTTAGGTAGGACGTATAGGTCAGGCCTATTACCCTACCCCGGGTTTGTGTCCTCATCAGCAGGCATGCCCCCCACCTCATGGCTAGGGTGTGGGCCCCCTGGTCTTCATCTTTTGCAGGGATTTTTTATTATTTCCAAAAAGACGTTCGGTGAAGTTTCAAGTCATTCCGAGAACTTTTGTTTCTGCACATAAATAACACCATGGTAATTCTGCTGAAAACAGCATCAGTCCGGGTTAGTTGCATTCAAATCATGCAAGTTAGAGTCCAAAACAAGGGCAAAAGTGTTTGGAAAAGTAGATACAACGGACACGTATCAAGTCCCCCAAGCATAAACCTTTGCTTGTCCTCAAGCAATTCAGTTGACAAACTAAAAGTGATAAAGAAAAACTTTTACAAACTCTGTTTGCTCTTGTTGTTGTAAATATGTAAAGCCAGCATTCAAGTTTTCAGCAAAGATTATGAACTAACCATATTCACAATAACGCATAGGTCTCATGTTTACTCATATCAACGGCATAATCAACTAGCGAGCAATAATAATAAATCCCGGATGACAACACTTTCTCAAAACAATCATAATATGATATAACAAGATGGTATCTCGCTAACCCTTTCTGAGACCGCAAAACATAAATGCAGAGCACCTTCAAAGATCAAGGACTGACTAGACATTGAAATTCATCGTAAAAGAGATCCAGTCAAGTCATACTCAATGTAAACTAATAGTAATGAATGCAAATGACAACGGTGCTCTCCAACTGGTGCTTTTTAATAAGAGGATGATGACTCAACATGAAAGTAAATAGATAGGCCCTTCGCAGAGGGAAGCAGGGATTTGTAGAGGTGCCAGAGCTCGGTTTTAAAATAGAGATGAATAATATTTTGAGCGGTATACTTTCATTGTCAACATAACAACCAAGAGATGGCGATATCTTCCATGCTACACACATTATATGCGGTTCCCAAACAAAATGGTAAAGTTTATACTCCCCCTCCACCAACAAGCATCAATCCATGGCTTTCTCGAAACAACGAGTGCCTCCAACTAACAAGAGTCCCAGGGGAGTTTTGTTTGCAATTATTTTGATTTAGTTTGCATAAAGCATGGGACTGGGCATCCCGGTGACCAGCCATTTTCTCGAGAGTGAGGAGCGGGGTCCACTCCTCTTGAGAATAACCCGCATAACATGGAAGATACGGACAACCCTAGTTGATACATGAGCTATTCGAGCATACAAATCAGGATATTTATTTGAAGGTTTAGAGTTTGGCACATACAAATTTACTTGGAACGGCAGGTAGATATCGTATATAGGTAGGTATGGTGGACTCATATGGAATAACTTTGGGGTTTATGGGATTGGATGCACAAGCAGTATTCCCGCTTAGTACAAGTGAAGGCTAGCAAAAGATTGGGAAGCGACCAAATAGATAGCGACAACAGTCATGAACATGCATTAAAATTAATCAACACCGAATGCAAGCATGAGTAGGATATAATGCACCATGAACATAAATATCGTAGAGGCTATGTTGATTTTGTTTCAACTACATGCATGAACATGTGCCAAGTCAAGTCACTTAAATTATTCAAAGGAGGATACCACCCCATCATACCACATCATAACCATCTCAATAGCATGTTGGCACGCAAGGTAAACCATTATAAGCTCCTAGTTAATTAAGCATGGCACAAGAAACTATGATCTCTAGTTGTCATTGCAAACATGTTCATTCATAATAGGCTGAATCAGGAACGACGAACTAATCGTATTTACAAAAACAAGAGAGGTCGAGTTCATACCAGCTTTTCTCATCTCAGTCAGTCCATCATATGATCATCATTATTGCCTTTCACTTGCACGACCGAACGATGTGGATAATAATAATAGTGCACGTGCATTGGACTAAGCTGGAATCTGCGAGCATTCAATAAACAGGAGAAGACAAGGTAATATGGGTTCTTTTGTCAGATCAACAATAATGCATATAAGAGCCACTTCCAAAATTTAATCGTGGTCTTCTCCTATCGACCCCCAAAGAAAAGAAAAGAAAAGAAATAAAAATATTTACACGGGAAAGCTCCCAACAAGCAAAAGAAGAACAGAAAATCTTTTTGGGTTTTCTTTTTAATTACTACTACAAGCATGGAAATTAAACTAATTAAAAGCTACAACTAATTTTTTTTGGTTTTTCTTAAGGTTTATTAAACACACAAGAAGAAAGCATAAAAAGGAAAATAAACTAGCATGGATATTACAATGAAAAAGTATGAGCACTGACATCTAGCAATGAGTGTGTGAACATGAATATAAAGTCGGTGAGAAATACGTACTCCCCCAAGCTTAGGCTTTTGGCCTAAGTTGGTCTATGGCCATGGTTGGCCTGGCGGATATCCATAGTAATAGTTGGGGTCGTACTGAGATGCAGCGGCTATCGCCTCCTGAGCTGCAGCGTGGCGAAGAGCGGACTCCGCCCTCCTCTTGTACTCATCTGCCTCCTCTCTGGTAATAACATATCTTCCTTTTGCCTTCTCACAAAGGAACTAGTGACATAGTGGTACTGGCGGCACTTTTCTTCCTCGAAGTTCACAAGATCAGCGTTACGCAAATATGCGTTAAATTCTTCCTTAATCCCTGCTCGATCCATAATGTTTTCCGAAGGCCATTCACAAGGACACACTGGAGCGTCTCTTGGTGGCTCTTCATCAGCATCACGCATTGCAAGCATGGGTCCTTGCTTCCTTGAAGAACCACCTTGGTACATTTTACTAAGCATATTTCTTCCTCTGAAAAATTTCTGAAATTTTTAGTAACTTCAAGTAAAAGTAAACCAAACTCAATAAAATTAATAGCAACTACTCCTACAAGTGCCTAGAGCCTATATCATGCATCAAAACTACTCTTGACCAAGCTCAATAACAGGGTCACCTAGGCAGTACAAATTTGCAATGAATAAAGCACTAGAACAAAAACTAATTGGACCAATGGAGGAGTCACATACCAAGGAACAATCCCCCCAAGAAGTTTTGTGAGAGGTGCTTTGAGCAAGGAGATCGAAAATCGCAGCAAAATGAGCTAGAACTCGTGCTTGAGCTGGATATTGGTGTTTGTGGGAGGAAGAAGAAGTGTGTGGGTCCAGGAATAAGTGGAGGGAGCCCCGTGGGCCCACAAGGCAGGGGGCGCGCCCAGAGGGTAGGGCGCACCCTCCACCCTCGTGGCCAGGTGGATGCCCCCCGTGTTGTGTTCTCAGTGCCAAATATTCTCAAATATTCCAGAAAAAACATATTTAAATTTCAGGGCATTTGGAGAACTTTTATTTTCGGGGTATTTTTATATTGCACGAATAATTCAGATAACAGACAGAAAATACTATTTTTACTTTATTTCAACTAAATAACAGAAAGTAGAAAGAGGGTACAGAAGGTTGTGCCTTCTAGTTTCATCCATCTCATGCTCATCAAAAGGAATCCACTAACAAGGTTGATCGGGTCTTGTTAACAAACTCATTCCGGATAACATGGAACCGGAGAAATTTCAAATAACACTATGTTACCTCAACGGGGATATGCACATCCCCAATAATAAGAATATCATATTTCTTCTTGACAGTAGGAAGAGGAAATTCAAAACCTCCAAATATAATCGACGGAATTTTTCCAATAGAGTTGATACTATGAACTTGAGGTTGTTTCCCCGGAAAGTATACCGTATGCTCATTACCATTAACATGAAAAGTGACATTGCCTTTGTTGCAATCAATAATAGCCCCTGCAGTATTCAAAAAGGGTCTTCCAAGAATAATAGACATACTATCGTCCTCGAAATTATCAAGAATAACAAAGTCCGTTAAAATAGTAACATTTGCAACCACAACAGACACATCCTCACAAATACCGACATGTATAGCAGTTGATTTATCAGCCATTTACAAAGATATTTCAGTAGGTGTTAACTTATTAAAATCAAGTCTAAAGCAATTTTAACATAGTTTCTTTTAATGGAGCATGGTATAGTGGGTACTCCTGGATCTCCAAGTTTCTTTGGTATTCCACCTTTAAAAGTATAATTAGCAAGCATGGTGGAAATTTTAGCTTCCGGTATCTCTCTTTTATTTGTAACAATATCTTTCATGTACTTAGCATAAGGATTCATTTTAAGCATATCAGTTAATCGCATACGCAAAAAGATAAGTCTAATAATTTCAGCAAAGCGCTCAAAATCCTCATCATCCTTTTTCTTGGATGGTTTGGGAGGGAAAGGCATGGGTTTCTGAACCCATGGTTCTCTTTATTTCCCGTGTTTCCTAGCGAAAAAGTCCTTCTTATCATAACGTTGATTCTTTGATTGTGGGTTATCAAGATCAACAGCAGGTTCAATTTCTGTATCATTATCATTGCTAGGTTGGGCATCAACATGAACATTATCATTAACATTTTCACTAGTTTCACGTTCATTACCAGATTGTGTTTCAGGATCAGAAATAGAAATATCAGTTGGATTCTCAGGTGTTTCAATAATAGGTTCACTAGAAGCATGCAAAGTCCTATCATTTTTATTTTTCTTCCTTTTAGAAGGACTAGGTGCATCTATATTATTTCTCTAAGAATCTTGCTCAATTCTATTAGGGTGGCCTTCAGGATACAAAGGTTCCTGAGTCATCCTACTAGTTCTAGTAGCCACTCTAACAGTATAATCATTTTTCTTACTATTCAATTCATTGAGCAAATCATTTTGAGCTTTAAGTACTTGTTCTACTTGAGTGGTAACCATAGAAGTTTAAGTTCACCTTTGACATTAGCCATATAATCACCCAAGTGTTCAAGATGTTTTGAATTGTATTTCAATTGTCTACCAAAATAAGCATTAAAGTCTTCTTGCTTAACCATAAATTTATCAAACTCATCTAAGCATGGGCTAGCAAACTTAGTAAATGGTATTTCAGCTTTATCATATCTATAGAGAGAATCTACCTTTACTACCTGTGTCGGGTTATCAAGACCATGTGTTTCTTCAATAAGAGATGGATTAAGATCATATGTTTCTTCAACAGGCGGTAAATTAAGACCGTGTATTTCTTCAATAGGTGGTAAATTCTTAACATCTTCAGCTTTAATACCTTTTTCTTTCATAGATTTCTTTGCCTCTTGCATATCTTCGGGACTGAGAAATAGAACACCTCTTTTCTTCGGAGTTGGTTTAGGAATAGCCTCAGGAAGTGTCCAATTATTTTCATTTGTCAACATATTATTCAATAGAATTTCAGCTTCATCCGGTGTTCTTTCCCTAAAAACAGAACCAACACAACTATCGAGGTAATCTCTGGAAGCATCGGTTAGTAAGTTATAAAAGATATCAAGTATTTCATTTTTCTTAAGAGGATGATGAGGCAAAGCATTAAGTAACTTGAGAAGCCTCCCCCAAGCTTGTGGGAGACTCTCTTCTTCAATTTGCACAAAATTATATATATCCCTTAAAGCAGCTTGTTTCTTATGAGCAGGGAAATATTTAGCAGAGAAGTAATAAATCATATCCTGGGGACTACACACACAACCAGGATCAAGAGAATTAAACCATATCTTAGCATCACCCTTTAATGAGAACGGAAATATTTGAAGGATATAAAAGTAGCGAGTTCTCTCATCATTAGTGAACAGGGTGGATATATCATTTAATTTAGTAAGATGTGCCACAACAGTTTCAGATTCATAGCCATGAAAAGGATCAGATTCAACCAAAGTAATTATATCAGGATCAACAGAGAATTCATAATCCTTATCAGTAACATAGATAGGTGAAGTAGCAAAAGCAGGGTCAGGTTTCATTCTAGCATTAAGAGATTGCTGCTTCCATTTAGCTAATAACCTCTTGAGCTCGTATCTATCTTTGCAAGCTAAAATAGCTAAAGCAGCTTCTTTTTCAAAAACATAACCCTCAGGAATAACATGTGATTCATATTTATTACGGGGAGAGTCTTCATCATCACTTTCATCAATATTATCAGTTTCAATATTTTCATTCTCTCTAACCCTAGCAAGTTGTTCATCAAGAAATTCACCAAGTGGCACAGTAGTATCAAGCGTAGAAGTAGTTTCATCGTAAGTATCATGCATAGCAGAAGTGGCATCATCAATAACATGCGACATATCAGAACGAATAGCAGAAGAAGGTTTAGGTGTCGCAAGCTTACTCAAAACAGAAGGTGAATCAAGTGCAGTGCTAGATGGTAGTTCCTTACCTCCCCTCGTAGTTGAGGGATAAATCTTGGTTTTTGGATCTCTCAAGTTCTTCATAATGATAAGCAGATATAAATCCCAAGTGACTCAAAGAATAGAGTTATGCTCCCCGGCAACGGCGCCAGAAAATAGTCTTGATAACCCACAAGTATAGGGGATCATAATAGTTTTCGAGGGTAGAGTATTCAACCCAAATTTATTGATTCGACACAAGGGGAGCCAAAGAATATTCTCAAGTATTAGTAGCTGAGTTGTCAATTCAACCACACCTAGAAACTTAATATCTGCAGCAAAGTGTTTAGTAGCAAAGTAATATGATATTTTGGTATTAGCTACAGATATTAAGTTTCCAGGTGTGGTCGAATTGACAACTCAGCTGCTAATGCTTGAGAATATTCTTTGGCTCCCCTTGTGTCGAATCAATAAATTTGGGTTGAATACTCTACCCTCGAAAACTGTTGCGATCCCCTATACTTGTGGGTTATCAAAGAGCGAGTTGCCACACCCCCTACCAACCAAGGAATTGTTCTCGAGGAGAACGAGTCTGTGCCAGACCCTTTAGCTACTCAAGTGGAGGTTGAAAATAATGAGGCGGCCACAAACAACAACACTGAAGCCAATGACGTTGTCATGGCTGAAGCTCATGTGGCGCCTGAAGTGAATACGGTGCCTGAAGCCAATACTGCCCCTGAAGTCAATGTTGCACCTGAAACCATTGTGCAACTTCAAGCCCATGTCAATGCCGACGCTCATGTACCACCTCCAAGGCCTCATACAATTGAGCTGGCATTCGACCGCAGCCAACCTGTCATGGTTCGTTGGCCTATTCTGGCTCCTCCTCCTACTCCCGGACCTCAATTTGACTATCATGTGGAGCATAGGCCTCAGGTCCAAAAGCCAAAGCCAAGGCTGCCAAGGTTTCCAAGTACTACAACTTTACCAGGATTGTTTAATGTGAATGGCTTCATAGCACACAACACCTTCTTTGTTAGCGCCAAGAACCCATATTCCAAGCCAAGAATATCACCTGACAGGTTTTGGAGTTATCAACGGTACAGTTACTATTCCTGCATACTATACAATCAGGGGCGCATTTTTCCTCATATGCGTCTAGAATGTGAAGCCATTGCTGGCCCGCCCTGCCTGGAAGAAGCCCTTGACTGCTTCAGAGATGCTGGCCTTCTACAGTTTGTGACCGATAAAGAGCATTGGAATGAAGAGCTTCTGCTGCAATTCTACGGAACTCTCCACATTCACGGCTACTACAGGGATCCGATGACTTGGGTCCTTGAGTGGATGACAGGCGATGTACACCATCAAGCCAAATCCCAAGACATAATTGAGCTTACTGCCCTGCCCACTCCTAGTGAACACTATGAACCAGGTTGTCAGCTGCACCATAATGCTTTGGAGAGCATCTTCCAGAAGCCTAAGCCAAACATGAGCCAAATGCTGAGCATGATGAAGCCACTGCCACAAGATGTTGACACTACAAAAAAATACACTTCCGTGATGATACGTGTTTGTCACAGTAGGTCGCTTTTTCTGTCATGCATGTACATCCATGAAAAATTTATGACAGAATCAAGATAGTCATACTTGTGCTGTCGTAGAAGTGTTCCATGACATTACCAAAATTATCATCACGGAAGTGTCCACTTCCATGACAATAAATCGCGCGTCACAGAAGTGCTTTCGTCAAGGGTGACCGACACGTGGCATCCACCATAACGAAACATCGTTAAGCTATCGGGTCGGGTTTTGGATCCGATAACCCATTAACAGCCCCGACCAATGGGGATTTTCCACGTGTAAAATCATCATTGGCTAGAGGAAACACGTGTCGGCTCATCGTTGGGACAGATGTCATCCACTCACTAGACAGAAGGCGCCTATGATACGTCGACACGTGGCATGGCCCAACAGTGGCCCATTCCTGTGAAAAGGCCGGCCCATTTGACTTGGTCAAAAGCTGGCGAGCCGGCCCATGGAAAGCCTATTAACGGCATGTTCGCATATAGCCCATTTACAGCCCGCTAACCCAAGGCCCATTACGCCCTATCCGAATTAGGCCCAGTAGCGTCATCTGGGCCGTCCAATATGATTCTAGCCAGTTTTCACTTCTGGCCCATGTATAGCCCATGACGTCTTTCGGCCCATATGAGGCCCTTTATAACTCTTGGCCCATTAGCGGCCCGTGCTGAAACTGGCCCGTAATGAACAGTGTATCACTTTACACCCATTAACAGCCCATGGTGAAACTGGCCCGTAATGAACAGTGTATCACTTTATACCCATTAACGGCCCATTATTCCGTTGGGCCGTCTCCAGCCCATGTTATCTTTCGGCCTTCTCAGAGCCCATTTATTCTTGGGCTCATTTCCAGCATTCTTTTACTTACGGCCCGTTACTATCATTTTCTGCTTGTGGGCCAAATTCAGCCCGTGGTTACAGTCGGCCCGTTTGTGGTCCGTCAATACGTTGGGCCGTTTTCATAGCGTCATCAAATACGGCCTATTAACGATGGCCTGTTATGGTCGGCCCATGAACAGACGATTCCAACTCTAGCCCGTTTACGGCCAGAATACGGTATGTTTGGCCCATGTTTGGCCAATCGATGATACGGCCCGTAGAAGGCCCATTATTTCTACGGCCCGTAGAAGGCCCACTATTTCTATGGCCCATAGAAGGCCCACTGTTTCTACGGCCCGTAGGAGGCCCAGTGTCACTATAGTAAATATTAGCCCATGGTTATTGTGGCCTAGTTTTAAAAAATAGGTTATTGCAGCCACTAGCAAACCGCAGAACAAGAACTGCACTGACTACAAGCAATCAAATAATCAAGACAACAAGGAAATAAATAAGCAAGCAACTTACACTAGGCTATCACGGCTATTACACATATTACATCCACTGGGCATCAAAGTTCGCCACCAGTGCAAATATAGGGAACACAGCAGCATATAAACGCTGCAGCAAAACAAGTCCAAAACTGAAACCACTTCAGAAGAGCTCAAGAAACAATATCCTGGGTACCCATAATGCTGGCAAGATGCTTAGCAAGCTTATTAAGTTTCTCTTGTTTGGTGCTTAACTCCTCCAGCGCTTGTTGTTGCACCAGAAAGTATGCATCTGAATTCTGCAGGGACTTCCTTAGTCCTTCGGCTTCCTGTCGCATAACATCTGATCGATGTCTTTCAACTTGAAATTGAGACTCAAGAAGCCGAACTGATTCAGGCAATGAGTTCGAAGAGCTGGTGCCAGCAGTGGTAGCCAGTAACTCAAACACTACATCAAGACAGTACTATGGGGTTGTCTCAGTGTCTTCAATATAGTTTTTATCAGCTTTCTTGGAGACTAATAGGGATGTCTCACTATCTTGAACCTTATCTGCATTACTTCCTTTACCATTGCATAACAGGGTACTCTTCTCCAATATTTTATCCGCATTCTAAAAGAGAAACAAACAAACACATCTCAGGTTTACAATGTAGTATATGAAACTCATTTTGGTAAACCAGTTCAGTAGTAAGGTGGACAGGATAACAGCATGAAACAAACATATATCTATGTAGTATGGTCACTGTATGGTCTATATCATTCTAGTTTATGTTGCCAAATCAAGATAGATACAGTTTGAATCATATCTATTTAAGACAAAGCAGCATAGACAGAATATAAGTGTGGGAAACTACACAGCAATAACAACACTTGTAATGTGCATGGCATGAGAACATAACTGTTTATTCAATTGAAACTGAAATCAACGTAGAGCAAGTTACAACAGCAAACAGCCAAACACATTGAAGAAACAGGTTTAAAACATACCTGTTGCGCCATTGGAGTTTCAATTGCATCTTTCAAATTTGAAATTAGTTGGTATCAGTAAATACAGTGATGCAAGAGCAAAGTAGTATGAACCATAGCTACGGAACCTGACCTGAGAACAATTCTTCTTATGCTTTAAGCGTTGACTTCAGGTTCGGAGTGGTGGTCCTCGTGATTTGGGCACTGCAGTTGCCTTACTAACTGCTCGTGTTTGGGTGCTCTGTGGTGGAGATGGTGCTGTGTCAATGGCAACTGGGTGTCTATCTGCTGGGGTTGGGGTTAGAAGGGGTGTAGCTGGTTCTCTGTCCAACTGGGTAGGGGTACAATCTGCATGAGTGTGGGTTATGTGTGGTGGGGCTAGTTCTTGGGCAAGTACAACCATGGTTCTATCTACATCGACAGGTAGCACGATCTTTTCTAAAGACCGTGTTTTTAATCCCACAAATACTACCATCACTCCCTCCAATTGAAATGGCTGATAAACAAGAAAAGTAATTGAATGTACAGACATTGTAACATAGACAGGTGCAATGGATAGTAGGGAAGAAAACAAGGCATGAAATAATTCACATTTATGTTGTCTAAGCAAACAGAATAGCAGGACATAATTTCACATATATGATGGCTAATTAAACAGGATAGCATGACACAATTTCACATGTATGATGGCTAACTAAACAGGATAGAATGACATACTTCAAAATATGATGACTATGTAAACAGGATGACATGATATAACTACACGATGTGTCTATTAAAGTGGTTGGCATGCCATAAATCACAAACATGATGGCATGATATAATTCACGGATAGAATGACATAATTTAAATATGATAACTATGTAAACAGGATGAGATGATATAACTATATTATGTCTTTAGAAAATGGGTTGGCATGCCATAATTCAGATACATGCTGTCTATGTAAACATCATGGCATGACATAATTCAAATATATGATTTATATACTAAGGAAGTGAGCAGAGGGCAATCGCATATATGATGTGTCAACTAAGGAGATGGCATTCAATATTGTGTATATGATGTAAAAACTAAGCATTGCAATACAACATATGCATTATATGAGTAATATAACCCTGCCAAGTTTGAGCATACACCTCAGGGGGATAATAGGACTGGTCATCTGCCTCTGAATCCTCCTCTGAAGAGCTATCTGTAACCAGCAAGATATCTGCTTCAGCAGGTAGCATTGTCTGCTCTGAAGACCTTGTTTTCACTCCAGATTTCTCCATCACCAATTCAAATGGCTGATGCACAGGAAGAGCAGTTGAATATACAAACATTGTTGACAAAAGCAATGAGAAATACAAAAAAGGACTGCATGATATAATTCACATATATGACGCTTGCCTAAATAGCATGGCATTGCATAATTCACATACATAATGCCTTGCAACAAGATAACATTGCATAATTCACATATATAATGTCTTGCAACAAGATGGCATTGCATAATTCACATATATGGTAATTAGACACTAAACAGGTGGCATTCACCCAAAGCATGTCTAAACTAAGCAAATGACATAGCAATGCAAGATACCATACGCACGATATGAGCAACATAACCCTGCCAAGTTAGGGCATGCACCTCGGGGGGGGGGGGGAATATGACTGGTCATCTGTCTCTAAATCCTCCTCTGAGGAGCTATCGGTAACCAGCAAAACATGCGCTTCGTCAGATAGCACTGTCTGCTCTGAAGACCTTGTTTCCACTCCAGATTTTTCCATGACCGTGCCAAATGGCTGATGCACAGGAAGAGTAATTGAATGTACTAAAATTGTTGAAAAATTAAACACGTAATAAAAAATGATGGCATGGTATAATTCACATATAAGATGACTGGCTAACCAGGGTGGCATTGCAAAATTCACATATATGATGCCTGGCTAGACAAGATGGCATTGCATGATTCACATATACGATAAAGAAACTAAACAGATGGCATAGACACAAAGCATGTCTAAACTAAGCAGATGACATCTTTAATGTATACAGTAACCATTGCAAGGCACCATATGCATGATATTACCAACATCAGCATGCCAAGTTAGAGAGAAGACCTCATGGGGTAAATAGGAGTGGTCTTCTCCTTCTGAATCCCCTGATAACAGTTATCTTCCTCTTGATTACGATCCGAAATGGGTGGAGGGGGGTTGCCTTTGCGCCCACCATGGAACGACATTTGCATGAAATTTTATTGCCACGCAAGGCTCGTCTCTTTTGCTCTACATAATCAGTTCCATTGTGTACAATAACTGGCATGCATAGGAATAAAACATAGTGAGATTATGTAAGGAGTGCATGCACAAATCCAGAGTGATGGTAGCAAACTGTGGATAGACGCAAAACCAATGATAGCAGGCAGATAATAGCTTTAGTTAAAAAATACAGATAATGGCTCCTTTAATGTTTGTTTGCACCCAACATGAAACTCATAGTAGACACCAGAGATTAACCAGATAGTAGACAGATAGTACTGATTGTTCCCCCAATATGTACCCCACAACCATTTAAAAACTCAAGTTTCAGCATTAGTTTGGACCTGACTCGGAGTCTAATAGGTGAACACGACGATAATGTAGCATGTCATCATATTAAGCGACGCATAACGTAAGCAGACACGGAAGAGTGCGACCCCTCTTGCAGACCCGTGTAGTCCTCAAGGTCATCTGCTCAGTTGATGATGGTAATGCAGTTGTCGTGGCTGCCGGCGGCGGGGAAGAAGATCTGAGGCGGCAAAAGATAGTCTGGAGAGCGGATCCCTGATGTGGTGAACCCTTTCGTCGTTGGAGCAGCTGATCTGGGGTGGAACACAGCGCCGCAGGAGCGGGACAAACCACACAAGGTTTTCTTTGACACATATCTGTAACAGAAGTAATTGAGTAAGGGCTTGTTTGAATTTGAGGATTCTAACAATGCAGGGATATGAAATAGACAGGAATAGGATAGGAATGCACGTGCAAAACAGAGAATTTAAAAACACAGGATTTCTGCCAATCTGGGTGTTTGATTCACAACAATTGGAAGATCACAGGATGCAAAAAAGCATGGTGAGATTAAGTCAAACCACAAGAAAATGTACGGTTATAATGCTACTATGCTACTATCTCTTAGTCTTGTGCTTGATGAATAGGAATATGAAAAGGAGGAGAAGTGGAAATTAGAATTCCTACGGTTTTTCTTTCAAGGAGACACTAAAGGAACAAATCCTACAGTTTTCCTTTGCTCCATTCCTTTGCACCAAATTCATGAAAAGTAGTACCATAGGAAACTTTCCAATTCCGATGTTTTTCATTCACTTTTCCTTTCAAGCACTGGCGATTCTAGTAGGCAGGCTTGAGCAAGGAAAATCCTACACTAAAAATGTTTTTGTGCTACTTCTATTACTTTGGACCCAGGCCACTGCCATACTAGCTCAACTCACAGGCCCATCGACAAATGCACAGCTCAAACGCGCAGAGATAAATAATGATGGCGTTCAAGAGAGTCCATCACGGATAGCTAAGTTACCTGGTACCTCACTGTTTCTCATATAGTAGGATATAATAATCGTATTTCCTGTTACTATGGGTGCTCAGTGGACAATATATATAACATGTAGAGTAAAAAAGAGATGCAACAAGTGTACAACCTCTTTGGCGAAGCCATGTCGATATCAGCATGATTGGGTTGGCCGGTGAGGATGCTCCGGCTGACTTGGCTATCCGAGGAGGGGAAGAAGATCTTAGGCGTCTGGATATGGAGCCCGAGGTACTGCTCCGCTGTGATCGAGGGTTTCGTCGTTGGAGCAGCTCCGGTGAGTTGTACGACGCTGAGGCTGAAGCAGGACAAGAGAGACAACGAACAACGTTAACCTGAGTGGAATTATAATAGCATCTCCAATACATGACGTAAAATACATAAACACAAAGTGCTAGATGTGAAATACATCAGCCGCTCATCTCTGAACTTAACTGTCGAAACTGAATTTAACTGTCGAAGCTGAACTTAACTGTCGAAACTGAACTTAACTGTCAAAACTGAATTTTGCTGTCGAAACTGAATTTTGCTGTCGAAACTGAACGCACTAGCAATGTGAGGCTACACGTCGGTCGACTAACTTTTTCATCTCTGGTCAGTCAATTTTGCAGCCATTGGATACGAAATCAAGGGCCTGCGGTTCATCTTCAACCTCCACCCCCTGAGCCGGCCAAACAGCAGCCCCCCGCTGCCCGCGGCCGGCGGTGCGCCGCCCCGCCCGCCCTAAAAACACTCCCCACCGCCGGTCCGCCGCCGCCCCG
>NC_041382.1:243075786-243085715 GCF_002162155.2 Triticum dicoccoides | reverse complement strand
CGATCCCCACGCCACCGCCCCGCCACCGCCGGCGACCACCACCCCCATCCTGAACCCTAAGATAGATAGTGGGGTACCTCTCCAGCGAGCCCCCTCCCTGCTGCGGCTGGTTCTTCCTTCACCCCGGCGGCATCGGAGTGAAGTGTAGCTAAATCGGAGTAGCATCGCAAGCAAGAGCGAGAGCAGCAGCGCGAGCAAGAGCAATAGCAAGAGCAGACCAGGCAGGGGACCGAGAGCGAGAGCAGAGCAGCAGCGTGAGCGAGAGCTAAAGCAGCAGCGGGTCCTACTGATGTGGACGTCGCCGCCGAGGGAGCGACGCCGTGGAGGAAGTGGCCGGCGATGCCGCCATGGATGGAGTCGCGCCGTGTCGGCTCGGGACCGAGCGCCGGCAGCACCGTGAGATCGAATCAAGAAGAAAATGCGGTGATTAGTGTACAACCTCTTTGGTGGCACCGATTAGGCCATAGATTCATCCGAGGAAACGGTGATGATGATGCTCTTTCGGTGGTGCAGGTGAAGACGGCGGTGTGGGAATGGAGGTGGCGCGAAAGAAGAGGGGAACGTCGAGGCAACTCCTTGGAGGTGGAGGACGGTGTGGCTGAACCGGCGGGACGATGAGATCGATGACGGATCCTCATCCGGTACGGTGGATGAGGGACGTCGAGGTGTTGCTGTGGACGACGTCGTCGGGGAAGAGGCTCCGGCTGGGTGGCGGACGGAGCAGGGTGTGGGGTTTCGTCACGGGTTTTCGCGGCCTCGGTGTATGAATGGGTGGGCGGATGGGATGGCAGTGGGGAACCATGGCTTAGAGACGCGCTTGTCCGAAATGTGGGGTAAGTTACGAAAGTACCCCCACCGATTTGAGGCGGTTCTTTCGGTTCAAGGGTACCACGGGCATTTCACGTGTTGGGATTTCACAGGAGGTGGGAGTTTTCGCGTGCGTTGTAATTTCGGAATAGCAAGGCGCGGGTTAAGATGGAGGGAGTAGTCAGAGCACAATGAGACAAAGATATATCTTAAATATTTCGAGCTAACAAGGCGCGAGTTGAAGAGGCGGGAGTTTCGCAGCACGATAGACAGAGACGCTAGCTTGAATTTTCGGCATAACAAGGCGCGGCTTGAAATTTTGGAAGAACAAGCTTAACGTGTACCCAAAAAAAGACAATTTGCACCTCAACACGCACAACACACACACAAACACCATTTAGACTAGAGTAAGGTACACGTGCATTGCACGCATGAGATTTGGCAACCAAATTATGAATAAATACCACATTATAGCATGCAAGATTTGAGTCATATATGCAAGATGTAGATGTTCGTTTAATTCTTATAGTTCATTTCATTCAAAATCATCTAGTTTTTATAAGAAAGCTAATTTATTTTAAGATTCATGGAATTGTGCATCGTAAGACATAAAGTAAAAACAAATAATGGCAAATCATGTAGAAAAACATTTGGGCAATTCTGATACGGAAGATTCTAGAACAAATAAGAAGTGCTTGTGTTTTGATGTTTGTGTATTATGCTTAAGTTCAACCATGGAGTCTTCTAGATTATACATGTGGCGAAATTTGGTGGAATCTAGATGATATCCAACGGCCATTAGTGCTCAAATTTGCCATCTTTGGACCATCGGATTCGCCTCATCCAACGACCATCTTTCAAAGTTAAAGTTACCCGCACACAATATAAAAAAATATAAAATATAATATATATATATATATAGGGGTATAGATATAGATATGTGATGCAAAAGCCGTCCATCATCTCCAATTAGAATAGTGTGTCCATGCACGGATGCGACGTGGCCAAATGATGTCTGCCATCGGTATCTCAAATTCAAATCAGTCTGACCTTGTTCAATGTGTATACATTACAACATGTTCGTTTCCAAACCACACCACGCAGATCTCCGTTATATTCATGCATGCATGGGTTTCAAACATCAGGATCTCTTATTCAAATATTTGAATTCAACTTTACATTGATTGTGACCTCACCTATTCATCTATTCTTTTACACCCACACAGTAGTCTTCTCTTTATAATTGTACCACTAACTTTCTCTCGTGCATGCATGCACACACACTACTAGTCGGCATTATCCATCGCACGCATGCAATCTTTTTCTTCAGGTCAGTCTCCCATGAAGGCACACACCAACACACATCCCCCTCTCCATCATAGGCATTCTTTATCTCTCACGCGTGCATGCGCAACGATCGATGTTCCTCTATGTATGTGTGTATATAGCTAGGTCTTTCATAGTTTTCCACACAAACCGATCAATCGATATATCCAGTGAGGTTTTCACCCTCTTTCCCACGTCCACATCGATCAATCTATACCTCTCTATATAGGATTAACATATATAGCTAATACACCCACATTAATTATGTATCCAACGTCCCCCTCTCATCATCCATGCCTTCCGCTTCATCTCTCAGACGCGTCCACAATGGCGAAGACAGGGGCAGTAAGGGCCCTGCCCCCCTCCCCCCTAACATCACTATATATCAAGGCTAATATCAATGTGATCATTAGAAAATTGCTACTAAAAATGGTTTAAGTTCATGAATTGACCCTCCTCGTAAAGGATTAGCAATGCTTGGCCCCCTAGCTCATTTATTTTTCATGGCTCGCCACTGCGCGCATCAGCGCACGTGTTCGCCCTCTCTCTCTAAATATAGATCTCGCACTTGTGCATTCCTTCATAGTCTCCCTCCACTCGGCCCCTCGCACCATCTTCTAGCCCCCCACCGGATTTTGCCACATGTACAATATAGCAGACTCCATGGTTGAACTTAAGCATAATGCACAAACCTCAAAACAACAGTCGTTCTCTTTTGTTCTAGAATCTTCTGTATCATAACTGCCCAAATTTTTTTCTAGTTGAATTGCCATTATTTGTTTTTACTTTATGCTTTACAACGCACAATTCCATGAATCATAAAATAGATTAAGGGCTTCTTTGATTCAAAGGATTCTCAAAGGAATTTTGGAGGATTCTAATCATTAGGAATTTTTCCTATCTTGGTTGTTTGATTCGTAGGATTGTAAACCATAGGAATTTTTCCATATGATTCATTTGCACTAGATTTCATAGGAAACATCCCATCCACTCAAACCTCTTTGAAAGAATTCTGCGTTTTTTCTATGCACAATCAAACACTCGTACAATCCTGTAGGATTCAAGACGACATTCCACTATAATCCCATGTTTTTCCTATTCCCGCGTTCTTAGCTTTTTTATAAAAACTAATTGATTTTGAATGAGATGAACTATAAGAATTAAACGAAGGGCTACATCAGGCATATATGACTCAGAGCTTACATGCTATAGTGTGGTATTTATTCATAATTTGGTTGCAAAATCTGATGCTTGCAATGCACGTGTACCTTACTAGTACTTCAAGTATGTGCAAAACACGTAAATTAGAATACCAATGGCACGCTACACAGTGCCTCTCTTACAGTTCATGAAGCCATGTGGCACATGTGTAGGCGTTGTCACGACCTCCTTGCATGGATTGATCACAGTGACGTGCTGCTGGTTCCAGAAGAATGTACTCATCCTCCTTGAGCCATATTGGCGGTACATGCATGAAGCGAAGATGTGCATGCACGCCATGCACGCACTCATTCCTCGCACGCACATGCGGGTACACGGGCGGACGCAATTTTGTACCAAGATCCACCACATGTGATAATTTGACGCGTGTAAAGTCGTTCACTTCATTGATGGTCAATTAATATAGCGCATGCAAATTGAGTGGACGTGAGGGCGGAAGAAAGACATTATTACTCCACTGCACATGCGAGTAGTTAAATCGTGGGTTGCTAGTAGTACTTCCATTGGTCTCCTTCGTATTTTGTGCCAATTTTTGATAGTAACATAATATTTACGCATTTGAGTAGTGTAGTACTTGAAATTTATGTTTCGCTAAACTCATCGGGAGCCGTTTCGGGCCTCGAAACCAAAACCATCAATTCATCTTTACCTTGTTCCCATCACATTCGAAAGCCTGCTCACACCTACTAGTAGTACGTACCAAACCTGAACGTGTTCCCACTATGCAGGTATTAGTACTAGTGCTAGTACTTAGGTTATAAAAAGGGGAACTACCTAACCAAAAATCACTCTACCTTTCCTCCTCATAAGTGCTTCTTATTCGTCCGTCATTGCCATGGCCGGTGAGCAGAGCTCTAGGTCGAGAACTACTCATAACAAGGGAGTGGCAACCAAGGCTGCGGAAAAAAAGGGATCGCCGCCACACAGAGACCTTGAAAGATCTCTCACGGGCAGGCAATGGCTCCCAGGAGCGCCCTAGCCGCGGAGGCGAACATGCCGAGCCGGCGGAGCTGGAGTCGTTATCCCTCGACGGCATGCCCGATCAGCTCAATAAGCAGAAGGAGTTCATCCAAGGCTTGATGGAGTTGCTGAAGGAGAGCCTCGACGACATGCCCGCTGAGCTCAATCAGCAGGGGGAGTTGACCGCCGGCTTGGTGATGCTGCTGAAGAAGAGCATTGCCTCGGAGAAGAAGGCAACTGGCGAAATCCTATGACTTCAGGAGGACAATGCGAAGCTCTGCCACGAGATCGGCCTGTTGAAGGAGAAGAATGCCGGCTAGAAGAAGCTGCATGAGAATAGTAGTTCCTCGATGAAGATGCTGCAGGCCCTCGCCATGGAACAAAAGGAAGAGTTGGTGAAGCTCCGCATCGAGCACCCGACTGCTGTCAAGGTACGTAATATGGCCGTGGAACAGATGATGAAGGCTCGCGTCGAGAAATGCCGCATCATGGAAATAATGATGAAGATGGCGGAGGAGACGCGCAAGGAGATGGAGGTCGTCGAGGCGATGAAGAAGCAATTACGACTCCGCGGCGAATTAGATCATTTGGGGTGATAATCTTCCTTCTTCTTTTGCTCCTATGCTTCATCTTTTGCTTCGGGTGTTTCGCCGCACGTGTCACGTTCTCTGCGAGGCATGAATAGAACAATGTTTTTTTAGGGAATGAATAGAACAATGCTAACAATGAGATCACTAGCAAATTAGATCATTTTTTATCGCCATATGGCACTGGGCTGTCGTGTTTCGTGTTCCTCCGTCGCAGTACTACTCCAGTGGAAAACTTGAGTATATCGCACGGTTCTTTGCTCCTCCTCGATCAGATCGTCGGCGCATTTATACGAGCAATCAAATCACAAGGCCCTGCCTTCCAGCAGTAATGAGCCGTCAAATCACAAAGGCCCTCGCTTCTCGTGAAACCGACCAAGCTAGACTGCCCCGCCCTCTAGCCTTTTAAAATTTTATACTTTTGTACAACAGTAGTATTGATGGATTGCGCCATGGAGCAAAACTTGAAATTAAAAAAAAGGTGGTACATATAGAGAGCTCTCATCGCCAAATTATGCATATAGTACTATTAAAAAGGCTAGTCACAATAATGGTGTCCAGCACAACCCACCCCTCAAATAAAACTAAGAGGGTGCTTGGATACGTTTTAGTCCCATGACTAAAAGTAGTGGGACTAAAACATGCTAGCCTCACACATGCTTGGATCCAAATACTAAAAAGGCTAAAATCAAGTTAATGAGCATTTGTTATCCTCCAAACCCACCAATCCAGAACTCGCCTGTGTTAAAGGAGAGGAGTTAAATGAGTAGAGAGAGGACTAATCCACATTTTAGTAGGGGTACCCCTGACTAAAAAATTTTAGTCTCAAGACTAGTTTTAGCCCCTCTTTAGTCAGGGGTGCTTGGAACTTTAGCCTCTTAAAGAGACTATTTTTAGTCAGACTAAAATAAGTCCCTTGGATCCAAGCACCCTCTAAGCATCCTGGAATTCTTTGACAAAACTAAGCACCCTGAAATTCTTTGACAACTAAACTGCTGGCTATATGATGTTGGCCATATATATTGTATGTATATAATGTGAAGAAACAAGTGGTAGTACTATACCAACTAAAAGATGAAATGTAAGAAATACTAGTATGTATGTACTGAAGAGTTAAAGTAACGAGAAGAAACATAACATAGTTCTGCTGGGGGCTCAGCACAACACACCCCTCAAATTAAATTAAGGACACCTGAAATTAAACTTTGCAACTATTCCTGTAGACACTGCATTAGAACCACCATGAGCAACGACACTGCCACCTTACTCAGAGTCCTCGTCCATGTCCTCAACTTCGTCCTTGTCCCTGTTCCTCTTGGCCGATACTTCTTTGCTTGAATCGCACACTTGGCTATTGCTCTTCATCCAACCCTTGTAGATATTGAAGCAAAGGTAGCCATCCATTGCAGCGTAGTGGATGTGGTCTATATCTAGTAAATTCCGCTACCATGCATGACGATGAAACATGTCATGAGGTTTCTCCAGTTTACCGTACGAAGGATGAACCATGGCTCCTGCCAGGGTCAGCATTGAAGGCTGATGAGAGGACACCAGCCGATTCTTCTGGAGGTCGAAGGTGTTGCCTACAATGAGGCCTATCCAATGCAGGACTTCTTTGTCGTTACCAAAGTCTACAGTAACGAATTTGACTAGGTTGCTCTCGAGGAAGTCCTTAAAATCCTGGCACTCAACATCGGCATGGCATATGTGGTAGACCAACCATAAGTCATGCACGCAAACCTGGATCACGACGGGCTTCTTCCTCTCTTCATCCTTTAGATCCTTCTTTCGTCCCAGGACTGTGGTGTACTCAACATCTAGCCCAGCGACCCACTCATCATCTGAGGCTTCTAACATGCGTCTGAAGAGAGAAAGGCGTCCTTTCACCGTCGCGGAAGAACGGGTGTAGATGACGTAGAACACATCGCCGGTGATGGTTCTAACCTTGTACTCACCGCCGATCATGAAGATTTGGGACGCCATGGATTTGGGAGGAGGGTTAGGATTAGTGGAATTGCCGTAATGTGAATGGACGGGACGACTAGGAGCGAACCGCCGTAGTATTGAAGGACGTGCGGGGACGAGTAGGAGCGAACTGCCAGCGTGCGAACGGCAGGGTAGTGGCTTTCCATTCTCCCATGATACGGGCTTCCGAGAGCCCTTGGATCTGAGATCGAATGGTTGCATTGCGTGATTCTAGACCTATGGGTGAATATCCTATCTTGGAGGGTTATTCTGCAAATTTTTAGCAACTTAGCATGCGACCGTTTGATCTCAGATCCAAGGGCTGCCAGCAGCCCGTATCATGGCCGCACCTACCACGACCATCGCGTCGCTCGCGCGGTCGCGCCCTTGGAGATTTAACACGGTGCGTTAGGCTATCTGATGTTGGCATGTCATACATAGTCATCACTTAGTCACTCATACTACAACAAGGTTGGCTATAAGTGTATTTTTTTACTCCTCTCTATCTCTTTCTTCATACTCAAGGAAGAAACGGTGCTAAGCACGTGTATTTATTGCATTTGCCAAGGAGTGACATCTTCCAATGAAATGGTGTTGCTAAGTTTGCTTCATTTAATTAGCTATAGACTCAAAATTGTCTTTTCACCTAGGTACACGCGCTTAGCACCGTTTCTTCCTTGGGTCACCAAACTAGTCTCTCTCTTCTTGATTAACTTGCCACATCAGACTTTATGCTTATGTGGCAAGCTTAAGCACCTGTAGGAGCAAGTAAAAGTAAGTACAATAGTGCACTTTACATGGCATTTTTGCATATGTGGAGGAAAGAGAGGCAAGGAAAAAGTGGAGAAGTGGGCTCTCATGCAAGAGCCAGCCTCTACTACATGGTGGAGCATTGGGAGAGGCACCTATATGGAGGTGGTCAGGAATCTGGGAGACTCACGCTGGTCGTAGCACCATAGTTAAAATGATAATGGCAAGTCAAATCACGGGGCCCCACCTGTCCAGCAGTAACTCGCTGTCAAATCACACAGCCCTACGTTTGCAGCAGCCTACTCCCTCGTCTTCTCGCGTCTCTGTCGAACCGACTAGGTAGAACTGCCCCGCCACCTACCGCGCAGGAAAAGCCCCGCCCTCGACTTTTAAATAGTATACAGTATACTGATTTTGTATCCATGGATTGCGCCCGCGCCATGGAGCAAAGCGTCTAGAAAACGGAGGAGAGACAGTGTTCTTGCAATAGAGAAGAGGGAGAGGTGAGACGGTGGTTTTGGAATGGAGATGATGGAGAGGACAGGAGGTGGTTTTGCAATGGAGAAGAGGGAGAGGAGCGTGCGGCAGCAATTTAGGATTGGACGAGAGGGCCAGCACGCTCTGAGTGGATCAAAATCAAAATCAATTTGGTGAAATGCATTCACATTTTGCTTGTCAAATACAGTACGTGGTCAAACTTTGACCCAAAATATGCGAAACAACAAAAAAATACTTCCAAGACCAGCGCCGCTCTTCCTCTCTTCTCCTCTTAAACCACCGCCGCTCCTCTCCTGTTCCAATCTAAATGCAGCGCTGCTCCTCTCCTCTTCCATTTCAAAACCGCCGCCCCTCCTCTCCTGTTCCAGTCCAAAACCAGCGTCGCTCCTCTCCCGTTCTAATCCAAAACAGCGCTGCTCCTCTCCTCTTCCATTCAAAAACCACCGCCGGCGAGTGAAGGTGCTGTGGAGAAGTAGATCGATGGAGGAGTACAACCGATACGTGAGGATCACAGACGACGACCCTGTGAAGCTAGCTAGGATGTTGGAGATACAGTCTTGCTTTGACAACAAGGACCAACTAGCGGCGGCGGCGACATCCATGGCCAAAAATCTACAACAGAGCAAAAAGGCGGCGATACTCCTGGAGGGAGTCGCGCCGGAGTACACAGAGCTGCTCCTCTGGGCCATGGAGCAAACAGATTCACCGAATCCGATTGTGAGGGAACGGTGGTGGGAGTATCAATCCCAGATGGAGCATCCATCAGAGATTGAAGGATCGAGCATCTACAGGGTGCCGTTTGTGAGGGTGTCCTGCCAGAGCGAGCCGGTGGAGTCTTCATCGACCGAACCCAACTGCAAGAGGAGAAAAGCAGTTGGCCCGATGACGCTTCCCCGACATCGTCTCCCTCGCCGTTCACATCGTCTCACGGGGTGACTATCTGCCGCCGAGGAATAGGAGGGGGCTGCCCCCCCCAGCCCAATAGTCGGGCAGGTTGTGAATTGTCAGGAGGAGCTTAGGGTTGTCAGTATTTGCAGGTTGTGAATTGTGTTTTGTGTTGTGTATTTTGAGAGTACTTTAAGATATGAATGTCTTTTGAATTTCAGATTTGCAGTATTGAGCATATGAAGTATTTTATGAATTCTAGATATCTATCTTTAGAACTTAAAAAATGTAGTTTCATAGGAGTATAAAAGTGCAGACAATGTGATTCTCAGAGAAGAAACTGCAAGTTTCAGTTTCAGATAAGAAACTGCAAGTTCAGTTTCAGATAAGAAACTGCAACTTTCAGAGGCAGAGCATTTATATTAACACGGCCTTTTCAAACAGGGTTAACATCATGTTGGAAGTTTTATTCATGGTCGAAAATGGAACTACCAGCCAGTTAACATCATGCTGATCAACATTCATGCATAGCACATCTTCATATGATGCACAGTCAAAATGCCCACACAATGTCGAGTGTGCGAAACACAGAGAAAACGAGGGACGAAGTTTTGGCAAGTGTTGGACGTGGTTTTGGGCTGCCCCGTCTAGGCTTTCATTTTTAACATGCGCAACCCACGTCCTCGGATGGGAGGTCCATAGGCCTGTTTGTATTTTCTTAGGGCCGTCATGTATCAACCGGCCTATGGACCTCCCATCCGACGTTTTATTTTTGGCAGCCCAATTTATGTATTTTTTTTTGAAGAAAACGCAGAGGTCTTTTCTACTTTTCTATATAAGAATACGAACGCCAGGTCCAACTTATGTTTCCCTTCTAACTATATTATATATATTTAAATTATTTTATATGTTGACTGTTTAGTTCACATA
>NC_041382.1:243056218-243075607 GCF_002162155.2 Triticum dicoccoides | reverse complement strand
ATGACCGCTCTCGCGATCCCCTTCGCCCCCGCCACCACCTCCACCCTCGCCGCCGCCCCCGCCACTACCTCCACCCTCGCTGCCGCCATAGATCTCACGGCCACCCCCCGCCTCCTGACTCCGGGCGCGCCTGCCCCCCTCAGCAAGTCCGCTCACGCTCCCCATGGAGTCGCCGGCCATATCCACGGGGGAATGGCTGGAAGACAGGCAGATGTACAAGATGCATCTCCCACATGTCTACAAAGCCTTCCCGTGGATGCTCCAGCCGCTCGACTCTGTCGCGCCGTCGGTGCTGCGGGAGACTCGAGGGAGGAGATGGAGGGAGCGGGCGATGCGGATCCGCAATGACGCTCTCTCCTGGACCCAGTGCACGCGCAAATGGAGGGAAGCAGAGGAGGAAGCTGCGAGGGAGGAATCCAAGGAGGGACCGAATCCGTTCTCTCACTCGCGTAGGTATGCTCGGATGTGCAAGGATCATGTGGATTGGGAGCTGCTGAATCTAGCCCTGCGGATCTACTTCGAAGGAGATTTCTCGGAGAAGCACATGATGCCCCACCCCAGTGAGCCATCGATTGCGTTCGTTTGATGGGCGAAAGGAGAAGTGAATTCAGGAGATCCACGCCGTGGTGCGAGATGGGAATGCTTGACTAGACTCCTGCCCGCCAGCACGCCACCGGAGCCAAAGCAGGTGGATCCCCTACCTTACCTCTCCCCCAAACCTGTAGAAGATTGAAATTAGGCTTGCAATCTGCTTCAATTCAGCAATTTGGTCGTTATTTCTACTTCCTGAGAGACAACATCTGGCTGGAGGATGAGAAGGAACCAGGAACTCCGATGAATTTCCCCTATCACAATGGGGGGGAGCGCCGGTTGGGAAGTGGTACGACCCACCTTCGCCCCAAATGGGGGCACAATATGGGCAGGCTCCTGTAATTTCCCAATATCAATCTGCTGGTGGTTCTGACTCTCAGATCAGTGGGAAATCTCAAGGCAAGAATCATCAAAAGAAGAGATAGGACATCTAGAAAACTGCTAGTGCCCCTGCTTAGGGCCTTATGGCATACTCTGAGGTGATCTGCTACAACTGTGGGGGAACTAGGGCATCATTTGGATAAATGTGTCAAGCCCAAGAGTTATTTTGTCTGCAAAATGGTTACCCATAAAGTTGAGAATTGCCCTGTCAGAAGGAAAACCCACAGTTCTGCTAGATATGTTGGAAGTGCTGCTCTAGGATTATGTCCACCATTGACAGAATTTTCTGTGACTCAGAATTAGATAGTTTTTCCCCTTTCTAGTTGTAGAGCTCTGCCCAGATGTGGTAGTGACCACACTCCTTTTCTCTGGGACTCTGGTCTTAACCAAACTCCAAAGAGCAATAGTTTTAAATTAGAAAAGTGGTGGTTGCTTAGAGAAGATTTTACTGAGCTAGTCAGGAAAAATTAGAATGAGCCTACTGGGAGCAGCTTCCCCCTAGAAAATTGGCAGATCAAAATCAGGAGGTTTAGAAGAACTACCAAAGGGTGGAACTCCAATGAGGAAGCTAATCTTAGAAGATACAAAAGGCTTCTCCTCCTTGAGTTTGATTCTCTAGATATTAAGGCAGAAACCACTGACCTCTCTGAGGCTGAGACTAATAGATTAAAATTTGTCCATGGAGAGCTCAAAAAAATTTGGCTTCAAGAAGAAATCAAAGCCAAACAAAGGTCTAGAGATAGGAACATTAAGGAGGGTGATAGAAATACTGCTTACTTCCATGCAGTAGCTAACCAGAGGAGGAGGAAAACCCTCATTCACTCCCTTGATGGCCCTAATGGCCCTGTTACTGAGGTAGATGAGATGCTGAAAGTGGCTAGTAACTTCTACAAAGACCTGTTTCAGAAAGAAAACCCTTCTGGGTTCTCTCTACAAAACAATTTTTTCTCTGCTTCTGAAAAAGTCTCTCCTGCTGAAAATGAGCTGCTAGAAGCCCCTTTTTCAGAGACAGAGGTGAAGGAAGCCATTTTTAGCTCTTATCCTGATGGGGCTACTGGTCCTGATGGGATTCCCTTCTTGTTTTACCAGCATTTTTGGGACTTGGTGAAAAATGATCTCTTAGATCTTTTCCAAGCCTTTCATAGAGGAGAGTTGGATCCAGCAACTTACTCATGGGGGGTCTGTTGGGGTCAAGTTAAATAACTGTGAAAGTGATTTTTTTCCTTGCTGGTAAAGGCCTTAGGCAAGGTGACCCATCCTCCCCGCTTTTGTTTAACTTAGTAGTGGACGTTCTTACTAAAATGCTAAGCAAAGCTGCTGATCATAGTCTGATTGCAGGGCTCTGTCCGGAGGTCTGCCCTGGTGGCATCATCTGCCTTCAATATGCAGATGATACCATCCTTTTCTTAGACAATGACTCCACACATGCTAGCAATCTGAAAACAGTTCTAACCTGGTTTGAACAAGTCTCAGGCATGAGAATCAACTACACTAAAAGTGAACTCATCCCTATCAACATGGATGATCAGGAGTTAGCTCACTTCCTCTCTATTCTAGTCTGTAATAAAGGTAACTTCCCCATTAAGTACCTAGGTATCCCTCTCCACTATGATAAACTAAGAAGAGAGGATATCCAACCCCTTCTGGATAAAATCATTAAAAGGATTGCTAGGTGGAGGGGCAAACTTCTCTCTTACAGAGGTAGATTGATCCTCATACAAGCTTGTTTGGCTAGCATTCCAGTGTATCTCCTCTCCTTCTTCAAGTTCCCTAAATGGGCAGTGAACCTCATCAATTCTCAGATGTCTCATTGCTTGTGGAATGATTTTGAGGGAAATAGGAAGCTACACCTTGCTAATTGGGCCCTAGTCTCTATGAAAAAAGATTTTGGAGGCCTAGGCATACCTAACCTCCAAGAAATTAACATCTGTCTTCTAGGGTCTTGGATTAAAAGATTATATGAGGAAGACCTGAAACCCTGGAAGCTTCTTATTGCACATAAACACCTAGGAAATAAACCTAATATTTTTGTCCCTTCCTCCAACCCTAAGACCTCTAGATTCTAGAAAGGATTAAAATCTATTATGCATGCTGTGAAATTTGGCTACAGATGGAACATAGGGGATGGGAGCAGAACCAGGTTCTGGGAAGATACTTGGTTTGGCACATCCCCCCTAGCAGTCCAATTTTGGCCTATTTACTCTGCCCGCAATGAGCTTAACAAAAGTGTCAATGAAGTTTGGGACAGTCAATGCCTAAAACTCTCTTTTAGAAGGAACTTTAGTGATAGTCTCATGGAACAATGGTTCCAGTTGGAGGAAATTGCCAAAAGCATTACCTTTACTGCCGAGCCGAATGCCCTAATTTGGCAGCTGGACAATAAGGGGAAGTATTCCTCCAGCTCCCTCTATCATGTTATCAACTTTAGAGGGGTTCAACCCGTGTTTATCCCTATTGTCTGGAAATTGAGAGTTCCCCCTAAAATTCATGTATTTCTCTGGCTTCTCTCCAAAAACAAATTGATGACTAGGGATAACCTTAGGAAGAGACACATCATCAAACCCCTTCATTGTGTTTACTGCTTGGAACAAGAGTCTTGTTCTCACCTATTTTTTGAATGTATAGTTGCTAAACATCTTTGGGCCCACATTGAGGAATATTTCTCTAGTCAGATTGGCTCATCCTTTGAATCTGTCGCCAGATTCTAGATTGCTACCAAAAAGTGCTCAGTTTTAAACATTGTTAGCTCAGCTGTCCTTTGGTGCCTCTGGAAATATAGAAATGCTATGATTTTCAGTAACACCTCCTGGATTTCCATTCCGCAGGTCTTGAGGTTGATCAGGAACATGGTGAGGAACTGGGCGATTCTCTCCTCCGGATCGGACAAGGACAAGTTGATGAGCTTCGTGGAAACCCTAACAAGATCCCTCCAGAAGCCGTTGGCGATCACTTGTGGCTGAACAAGGCTCGACCTGCTCTGGGGCTGGACCCGTGGGCTCGTCTCAAGATCTCTGATAAAGATGATGGGCACCTGGCACTGAAAAAGAGGGACATCCACCATGCTACGCCTTCTAGCCCGGTGTCTCCGCTTGCTTACTGGTCGCCGCAGGCTGACACGGCCCCTCGGTTGAAGACCATGAAGGTTTCGCTGGACCCTCCTTGTGTCATTTGAGTGCTCTATCCGCTCTGCCTTTGGCACCGCTCGGGTGATTTCTGTTATTCAGAGAATGTGTTCATCCACCCCCCCCCTAGTTTGTAGTTTTTCTACCTTTGCTTTCGAACTGCTCTTTGAGCTGCTGTATCAGAATATGTTGTGGTTTCATTCTCAGCAATGGAACCGGGGAGATGCTCCCTGTTTTTCTAAAAAAAAAATATTTTATATGTTATTATATAAAGCTTGGTAAGACTGTAAATTTAAGGACGAATGTAATAATATCACTTATTATTTCAATATATTTATAACAAAATGCTCAGCCCCTTTTTATTTTTTGATAACATTGCTGGCCCAACCCAACATTATAATTAGAATCAGCCCAGCAAAATCGTGTATTTCAAGAAAGTGCAAATGGGCTGTAATTTTTTAGGAAATAAAATAAATGGGTTGCATGGACGCTACATTATTTGTTCACCCAGCCCAGCTAATGGCTGCAATTCAAAAAAAGATTGCTACGTCTCGAGCTAGCATTGGTTTTCCCCGAAGAGGAGGGGGTGATGCAGCACAGTAGCGTAAGTATTTCCCTCAGTTTTTGAGAACCAAGGTATCAATCCAGTAGGAGGTCACGTGCAAGTCCCTCGTACCTACACAAAACGGTAGCAACTCGCAACCAACGCTTAGGGGTTGTCAATCCCTTCACGGTCACTTACGAGAGTGAGATCTGATAGAGATAATATTTTTGGTATTTTTGGTATAAAGATGCAAAGTAAAAAAGTAAAAGCAAAACAAGTAAAATAAAGTAATGGAGATTGATATGATGAGAATAGACCCGGGGGCCATAGGTTTCACTAGTGGCTTCTCTCAAGAGCATAGATATTCTACGGTGGGTGAACAAGTTACTTTTGAGCAATTGATAGAATTTAGCATAGTTATGAGGTTATCTAGGTATGATCATGTATATAGGCATCACGTCCATGACAAGTAGACTGACTCCTGCCTGCATCTACTACTATTACTCCACTCATCGACTGCTATCCAACATGCATCTAGAGTATTAAGTTAAAAACAGAGTAATGCCTTAAGCAAGATGACATGATGTAGAGGAATAAATTCATGCAATATGATAAATACCCCATCTTTTTATCCTCGATGGCAACAATACAATACGTGCCTTGCAACTCTTTCTGTCACTGAGTAAGGACACCGCAAGATTCAACCCAAAGCTAAACACTTCTCCCATTGCAAGAACTACCAATCTAGTTGGCCAAACCAAACGGATAATTCGAAGAGACTTGCAAAGATAACTCAATCATACATAAAAGAAGAGAAGATTCAAATATTATTCATAGATAAGTTGGATCATAAACCCACAATTCATCGATCTCAACAAACACACCGCAAAAAGAAGATTACATCGAATAGATCTCCACGAGAGGGGGGGGAGAACATTGTATTGAGATCCAAAAAGAGAGAAGAAGCCATCTAGCTACTAGCTATGGACCCGAAGGTCTGAAGTAAACTACTCACACTTCATCGGAAGGGCTATGGTGTTGATGTAGAAGCCCTCCGTGATGGATGCCCTCTCCGGCGGAGCTCCGGAACAGGCCCCAAGATGGGATCTCATGGATACAGGAAGTTGCGACGGTGGAATTAGGTTTTTGGCTCCTCTCTGGTCTAATGGGGGTACATAGGTATATATAGGAGGAAGGAGCACGTCGGTGGAGCTCCGAGGGGCCCACGAGGCAGGGGGGCGCGCCCTCCACCCTCGTGACCTCCCCGGAAACTTCTTGGAGTAGGGTCCAAGTCTCCTGGATCACGTTCGGTGAGAAGATCACGTTCCCGAAGGTTTCATTCCGTTTGGACTCCGTTTGATATTCTGTTTCCTCGGAATACTGAAATAGGCAAAAAAACAGCAATTCTGGGCTGGGCCTCCGGTTAATAGGTTAGTCCCAAAAATAATATAAAAGTGGAAAATAAAGCCCAATATAGTCCAAAACAGTAGATAAAGTAGCATGGAGCAATCAAAAATTATAGATACGTTGGAGACGTATCAGGCATCCCCAAGCTTAATTCCTGCTCGTCCTCGAGTAGGTAAAGGATAAAAAGAGAATTTTTGATGCGGAGTGATACTTTGGCATAATTTCAATATAAATATTCTTAATCATGGTATGAATATTCAGATCCGAAAGGTTCAAGAAAAAAGTTCATATTGACATAAAAATGATAATACTTCAAGCATACTGATCAAACAATTATGTCATCTCAAAATAACATGGCCAAAGGAAGTTCATCCCTACAAAATCATATAGTTAGGCTATGCTTCATTTTCGTCACACAAAGATGTTCCCAACTTCTATACCCCCGATGACAAGCCAAGCAATTGTTTCATACTCAAATAATCTCAAACTTTTTCAACCTTCATGCAATACATGAGCGCGAGCCATGGACATAGCACTATGGGTGGTATAGAATATGTGTCGGGGGACGCTGACCCACGAACACCTATGGGGCCGGCTGGCCGGGCCCCTTTCGGTTCGGTGGGGGGGCAGAGACCGCACGAAGAGCAGATCGAGGCGAGGCACACGGGCGGTTTTACCCAGCTTCGGGCCGCACGGATGCGTAAAACCCTACTGCTGCTTGTTTGTGTGTATTGGATTCTTGCTCAGGAGCGATGGACGCTGCCAGACTGAGCGCGAGGGTGTGCCTGATGTTTCGAACGAGCCGAACCTCCTCTACGTTGTGCAGGGGCCTTTTATACGCTAAAGGGGTCACCGACAGGTGGCAACACAGAGGAGGGTAAAAACGTAAAAAGCAAGGTAGTTGGTACAGTTGCTTGTACAGTGCACCCTACCTAACTCTGACGGCAGGGGACAAGGGCATTAAATGCCCGTCTGAGTCGCCCGAACAGTGCAGAGAAGGACCGTTAGGGGCGCCATCGTTCGCCACGATGGTGATCTTGTCAGCGCCTGCTTGCCACCTCGCACCCCTAGCTGCACGGCCCCCTGCCGCGTGTGCTTGGGAGGGTTCCAGAGCGACACGTAGGCAGGTGGGCTGGAGCGCGGGCATGAAGTGGAGGTTTCCCACGGCAAGCTCCTTGCCGCGATCGTCATCTTGTCGCTGCTGCTATCTCGTCGGGCCCGGAAGCTTGTCGCTCGCTGGGCTCCGAGGTACCTTGGCCAGTCTTCCCGGCAAGCTCCTCTTGCCGGGGCCTTGTCGCCTTGCCGGAGTGCGTGGCGCGTCGTGGCAAGTTCCTTGGTATGCCTTGAGTGGCCTTCCCGGCAAGCTCCTCTTGCCGGGGTCGTGTTTCCTTCCCGGCCAGCTCCTCTTGTCGGGGCCTTGGTTTGAGTACTTTGCTCTTGAATGGTCTTCAAAGTAGCCGCGGAGGATCTTGGCGGTCACCCGGCAAGCCTTGCCGCGGGATGCTGCGACTGCCCGTGCACAAGTTCGGGGTAATAGGGTACCCCTACTCTAGTACACCGACAGGAGCCCCCGGGCCTGGGCCATACACGGTGCCGAGCGCTGTTGGGCCAGGCCCAAGTCAGGGCACGGGCACATGCCGGCTGGGCCACGCCAAATCTTGTTCTGAATCCACCGCGCTCTCCCACAATGGCACGCGTTGAATGTGGCATCATGGGGGAGATCGTGGGTGGTTGTTTATTAGGAAAGGCGAAACGTCCGCCCCGTCCCTCTTTATAAGCAGGGAAAACAGGGGCATTTCCCTTACCTTCGCCCTTCGCTGATGCAATCTCAGAAATCTCCGCCGCCCTCCTCCGCTTGCAGAGTTGAAAGAGGGCAGCGCTCCGCCCCCGTCACTGCCGCCACCACCAGCGCCGTCGATCTCCCCCACCGCCTCCGCCATGCCTCCAAAGCCCGAGAAGGGGAAAGCCACGAAGGCCGCGGCCGCGAAGGCTGTGAAGTCCATCGAAGCGCAGCGGCTTGAGGCGCTGTGGAAGGAGCGGGCCACTTTCCCCCCGAGCTCTCCACAGAGGAGCTGAGGGAGTGGTACTATCTCTTCTGGTCGACGGAGACGCGGGCGCATCCGCGCACGAAGGTATTCTCCGCCGTCGCCTCACAAGCAGCTCCAGTTGGCGGATACCCTTTTTTCGCCGTGTTCTTCTACTGCGGGCTCTGCCCGCCATTCTCTAATTTCTTTTGCGACGTCATGAACACCTATGGACTCCATCTTCTTGACTTCACCCCCAACGCCGTTCTGACCATGGCAGTTTTCGCCCATCTATGCGAAAACTTTGTCGGAGTCCACCCCAACGTAGCTCTTTTCCGCCATTTCTTTATGCCTCGTGTCGAGAGAGGGGAACCTCTTGCCGGCGGGATCGCCTGGATCTCGCGGGCCGGCAAGAAGGAGACCTATCTGGAGGGAGAGCTCCGCAGCAAGTGGGGTGAGTGGAGAGCAAATTGGTGCTGGGTTGTAGAAGAGAGCCCGCAGCCGTTCACCGCCTTGCGCCAAGCCCCAGCAGTGCGTGGCAATGACTGGAGCGCTCTGTCCGTGGACGACGACAAGCTGACGATTGCCACCACTCGGATCTTGCGTCTCAGGCTTGCCGGGCTGACTATAGGAGCTGTTGGCGCAGATTTCCTTCGCCGGCGCATCGCCCCTCTGCAGGCGAGGGGAAGACCCGCCTAGGAATTTGGAGGCCCGGCAGATATCATGAGGTTGCGCCCGGGCCTCAACTTCAATTTCACCGTCATAGAGTTGGACGGGATACTCAAGGAGATATTCAAGCACGACCCACAGCATCCTGAGTGGTTCAGGTTGCCGGCAGGCGTCGTTCCTCTGTGCAACAACTCCTCGCGCGACCGCATCTGTGCCATGATGCCATTGTGTGATTCGCACGGGATCGCTCCAACTTGGCAAGAGCCTGCCGGAGACATTGTGCAGCAGTTCTTCGACAGCCTAGTGGAAGTAGCGGTCAATGCTGACGACAAGAAGCTCCTCACCCGCGAAACCACCGATCAAGAGATGGAACGCATCGCCACCAGGGCGGAAGAGGCGGCGGCAGCTGCGATCGCGGGTGAATTCGGGTTCACCGTGGAGGAAGGGGACGCAGCGTTGGCGATGAGTCTTGCCGAACGGGAGCAGCCCGAAGAGGAAGAAGAGCTCGCCGCGCCTGACGCCGAGTCGAACGAGCCCGCCGAGGGTGCGAGCGGTCCGCCATCTCCGGGGAGCTTGCCGGGAAAAGGGCCCGGAGCGCAGCCCCCAGTGCAGCCAAGAAGGCGCCTCCGCAGGATTGGGGACGCAGCAGGGCGGCAAGCTGGTTAACAGCTGCAGCGCCGCGCGACGCGCTCCACCACGGCAAGTACAGTTGTCGCGGGTGCGCCTCCCGCCGCGGTGGCAACTGGGGCGGGGTCGTCTCGGGCTGGTGCCGCAGTCCCCGCCAAGCGGCCAAGGGATCCCACCCCTCCACCTCGTCGCGCCGGAGGTGGGCCGAACTTCGACCTCTCCGCGCTTAGCTCCGACGAGGAAGAGGAAGAGGAGTAAGATTCCTTTGTTGCTCTTGTAGCTCTTCATCTTGCCATTCCTGTTTTGCATCTGATCTGACCCACCCTGGACTCTCCCTTTTCAGGACTCTGGCCCAGAGGGCGGCGAAGAGGGCCAAGGCTCAGGTGGTGGTCATCGAGGACGAGCCCACCGCGTCGACAGGAGGCGCGCCCGAGGCCACCTTGCCGGATCCGGCCATCACTTCGCAGAGCAGCCCCCAGCGCAGCCCCCAGCGCAGGTATATGGTTTACCTTCTGCTTCTGGGTGCGCGTGGTTGCTCTTTTACTTTGTTGACATCTGATCACTGGTTTGTTTATGCAGGAGCAGAACAGCTTTATCAGGAGGGCGTGGTGATCTCCTCCGACTCGTCTTCTGCTTCGACTACGCCGCCAAGGGCGGACTCCCCGGCAAGGGAGCGTTCTCCGGCAAGGGAGGAGTCTCCGGCAAGGGACAGCGCCAACGATCCCCTGGTGGTGGAGGTCACGACAGCGGATCCCAGCACAGGTAATCCTTCCTGCTCGAAAACTTTCTTTGTATTCTTCTGCTGATTTTTCTTCTTGGATACTTGTTTGATTTCTCCTTCTTCTCCGGTCGCCAGACCCACCTTCCGCGGATCCGATGGAGACCGAGGCGGGCGGCGAGGAGGACGTGCGCGGCAATACTGATGATGCCGCGGCCACCGAAGACGGAGCTGGTGCCGATGTACCCGCCGGTGAAGAGGCCGCCAAGGCAGCCGCCGAGGAGGCTGGCGGGGGATCTGGCGATCGCACTGACGGCCCTGAGGCCGCAGGAGCGTCAGGCGCTGCACCGACCGCCGATCCCTCCGCCGCCGCCGCGGCGTCAGGCTCCGAGGAGCCCCAGCCCGGCGCCTATCTGAAGGCTGGCGAGGGCATCTTCATCAAGCTCCCTTGGGCGTCAAGCTCCAGGGCGCCGGTGGAAGGAGAAGCTCTGGATGGGGAGGTGCTCGCCTCCGCCGGGTTGTCGATCGTTGACGCGCCGGGAAGCAGCAGTGACGAGCCCGAGGAGGAGCGGCTGCTGCGGAGGCTGCTGGTGCTCTATCGCGCCCGCCAAGTCAAGTTGGAGTCCCGGGAAGCGCTCGTCGCAAAAGCGAGCGTGGACATAGAGAGGCGTGCGGAGGAGCTCCGGGGTCTTCGCCAAGAAACTCTCCGGGCCTTGGCGGAGGAGCGGGAGCAGCTTGCTGAGGAGCGGAAGGCCTTCCTCCTTGAGAAGGCTGAGGCTGAAGAGCAGCGGCGGCTCACCGGCGAGAAGCTGTACGCGCGAGAAGCGAGCTGACTCAGCGGAAAGTGAACCTCGACAGCCACGAAGAGGAGCTTGCCGCGCGCGAACGGGCGCTTGGCGGGACGCTCCAAGAGGCAAAGGATGCGACTGCGGTTGCCGAGGCCGCCAAGAAAGAATTGGAGGCAAAGGTGGTGCAGCTAGAAGCTGATCTGAAGGTTGGTGGCGAAGAGCTTGCCGCGCTCAAGCTAGAGCGTGAGAAGGACGCCCTTGCCCACGGTGAGCTGCAGGGCCGACTCGCCGAGAGGGGCAAGGAACTGAGCGCCGCCAAGGATTCCAACGCAGATCTGACGCTGAAGCTGGCCACCTTGACGGAGACGTTGGACAGCGCCAAGAAACGGGAGGCGGACTTGGAGAAGGACATCAAGGCCAACGAGGCGCTGCTAGCGAGGGCCGCCGAAACCCAGAATCTTCTCAGAGATACTGTGGAGCTCTGGACGGAGGGCCTCGTGGACATTGCTGCAGTCATCGAAGAGGAGCTGGTGCAATTGGGGGTGAAGGCTTCGGGTACTCCTCCGACGAGAACCTCCAACCCAGCGCCAAGCTCACTCTGTTCTTCAAAGGCGTGGCGGCGGCGCTCCAGCAACTCCGGGAACGGATCCCAAAGCAGTTGGCCGACGAGTCACGCTCGATTTGTGCCGGAGTTCTGGAGAAGGTGCTGGTGAAGGTGGCCTTCCGCAATCCGGGCCTCAACCTCACCAACGTCCTCAAGAAGCTGCCGGCGGACGCTGATCTTGACGCTCTTAAGGCCCTCGTCGCACCCATTGTGGACAGGGTGAACGAGGTCAAAAGGGTTGACGGTGGTCGCGTAGATTAGGCCGCCCGTTTTCTTCTTTTCTTGTCGCTGCCAGTCATGTCATGGGAACACTTTATTAGTGGCGTGACGAGTTATTTTTGTAATATAACTCTATCTTAGGCAAAGAATTGCCGCGTTACTTCCTTTACTCGACTCTTGGCTTTGTATGGTTCTGCCCTATGCTTTCTAGGGAAACTTGCCGGTGCAGGCACCTTTGCCGCGAGCGCCGAGTGCGGAACTTCAGCAGCCTGCTGGCGGGGCCGCTACCGACAAGCAACCTTGTCGCAACTAGCTGCAGCTCACTTAAATTGTTGAGCGGACTCAAAACAAGGTAAGGGCGCTAGCGGCTCACTTAAGTTGCCGAGCGAACTCGAAGTAAAGTAAGGGCGCTAGCAGCTCACTTAAGTTGTTGAGCGGACTCGAAACAAAGTAAAGGCGCAACTAGCTACGAGTTGGTTCCTCCGCGCACAGGTTTTCCATACAAAGCACGGTCGTTCAAGGAAAATAACTCAAAAACTTGAAAAACTGATTGTTCAAGCTTTAGCAACTTAGCTTTTCTGTCTTCTGCTTCCCGGCAAGGAGGAACTTTCTTGAACGGCCTGGTCCATACCATTATCTTCTCCTTCCCCCCTGGTAAACCTTGTGGGCGAGGGAACCCTCCTTCTTTTGAGAGGGAAACAGGGAAATAAAGTAATGATATGGAGCCTTGGGCTCGTTATCGCTTACCGGGTTCTGGTGCTGCACAAAGTGTCAGATAACATATGCGAAAAAAGATTATAGCATAAAAACTGACAAGATGTGCGGAGCACATGAACTTTACTGGTGCACGAGGTCTGCGCCCGGCTCTGTACAAAGGATTACATGCAACAGCGGCAAGACTTGTACAGAAAGGTGGTTGCCGGAAAAGCTTCCGGCAACCGCGCCCGCCAAGGCTGCCGCCGAGGGGGCGGGCGGGGGATCTGGCGATCGCACTGACGGCCCTGAGGCCGCAAGAGCGCTAGGCGCTGCACCGACCGCCGATCCCTCCGCCGCTGCCGCAGCGTCAGGCGCCGCCCCCCTACCTGGCGCGCCAAAGATGTCGGGGGACGCTGACCCACGAACACCTATGGGGCCGGCTGGCCAGGCCCCTTTCGGTTCGGTGGGGGGGCGGAGACCGCGCGAAGAGCAGATCGAGGCGAGGCACACGGGCGGTTTTACCCAGCTTCGGGCCGCACGGATGCGTAAAACCCTACTGCTGCTTGTTTGTGTGTATTGGATTCTTGCTCAGGAGCGATGGACGCTGCCAGACTGAGCGCGAGGGTGTGCCTGATGTTTCGAACGAGCCGAACCTCCTCTACGTTGCGCAGGGGCCTCCTTTTATACGCTAAAGGGGTCACCGACAGGTGGCAACGCAGAGGAGGGTAAAAACGTAAAAAGCAAGGTAGTTGGTACAGTTGCTTGTACAGTGCACCCTACCTAACTCTGATGGCAGGGGACAAGGGCATTAAATGCCCGTCTGAGTCGCCCAAACAGTGCAGAGAAGGACTGTTAGGGGCGCCATCGTTCGCCACGATGGTGATCTTGTCAGCGCCTGCTTGCCACCTCGCACCCCTAGCTGCACGGCCCCCTGCCGCGTGTGCTTGGGAGGGTTCCAGAGCGACACGTAGGCAGGTGGGCTGGAGCGCGGGCACGAAGTGGAGGTTTCCCGCGGCAAGCTCCTTGCCGCGGTCGTCATCTTGTCGATGCTGCTATCTCGTCGGGCCCGGAAGCTTGTCGCTCGCCGGGCTCCGAGGTACCTTGGCCAGTCTTCCCGGCAAGCTCCTCTTGCCGGGGCCTTGTCGCCTTGCCGGAGCGCGTGGCGCGTCGCGGCAAGTTCCTTGGTATGCCTTGAGTGGCCTTCCCGGCAAGCTCCTCTTGCCGGGGTCGCGTTTCCTTCCCGGCCAGCTCCTCTTGTCGGGGCCTTGGTTTGAGTACTTTGCTCTTGAATGGTCTTCAAAGTAGCCGCGGAGGATCTTGGCGGTCACCCGGCAAGCCTTGCCGCGGGATGCTGCGACTGCCCGTGCACAAGTTCGGGGTAATAGGGTACCCCTACTCTAGTACACCGACAATATGATGATGGGGATTGTGTGGAGAAGACAAAAAAGGAGAAAGTCTCACATCAACGAGGCTAATCAATGAGCTATGGAGATGCCCATCAATTGATGTTAATGCAAGGAGTAGGGATTGCCATGCAACGGATGCACTAGAGCTAAGAATGCTCAACAAAAGAAAACTAGTGGGTGTGCATCCAACTTGCTTGCTCATGAAGACCTAGGGCATTTTGAGGAAGCCCATCGTTGGAATATAGAAGCCAAGTTCTATAATGAAAAATTCCCACTAGTATGAACAAGACAAATTATGAGACTCACTATATGAAAATCATGGTGCTACTTTGAAGCACAATATATGAGACTCACTACATGAAGAACAAGGTGCTACTTTGAAGCACAAGTGTGGAAAAAGAGATAGTAGCATTGCCCTTTTTATTTTCTCCTTCTTTTTTTTGGGCCTTTCTTTTTTTCTTTTTGGCCTTTCTCTTTTTTTTGATTGGGCAATGCTCTAATAATGATGATCATCACACTTCTGTTGATTACAACATAATGATTACAACTCGATACTAGAACAAGGTATGACTCTATATGAATGCCTCCGGCGGTGTACCGGGATGGTGCAATGAATCAAGAGTGACATGTATGAAAAATAATGCATGGTGGCTTTGCCACAAATACGATGTCAACTACAAGATCATGCAATGGCAATATGACAAAAGTAAAGCATGTCATGATGATAATGATGATGGAAGTTGCATGGCAATATATCTCGGAATGGCTATGGAAATGCCATGATAGGTAGGTATGGTGGCTGTTTTGAGGAAGATATAGGGAGGTTTATGTGTGAAAGAGCGTATCATATCACGGGGTTTGGATGCACCGGCGAAGTTTGCACCAACTCTCAATGTGAGAAAGGGCAATGCACGGTACCGAAGAGGCTAGCAAATGGCGGAAAGGTAAAAGTGCGTATAATCCATGGACTCAACATTAGTCAAAAGAACTCATATACTTATTGCAAAAATTTAGAAGTCGTCAAAAATCAAGTACTACGCGCATGCTCCTAGGGGGATAGATTGGTAGGAAAAGACCATCGCTCGTCCCCGACCGCCACTCATAAGGATGCACAAGCCAGGTACACTTCATGCTTCAAATTTGTTACACAACTTTAACCATACGTGCATGCTACGGGACTTGATAACTTCAACACAAGTATTTCTCAAATTCACAACTACTCAACTAGCACGACTATGATATTATCACCTCCATATCTCAAAACAATTACCAAGCATCAAACTTATCTTAGTATTCAACCCACTAAAAAGAAAGTTTCACATATCTTGAATACCAAGTATATTAACATTAAGCAAATTACCATGCTATTAACGACTCTCAAAATAATCTAAGTGAAGCATGAGAGATCAAGTTTATTTAAAACAAACCACCACCATGTTCTAAAAGATCTAAGTGAAGCACTAGAGAAAAAATTATCACGCTCAAAAAGATATAAGTGAAGCACATAGAGTAAACTATCAAGCTCAAAAGATATAAGTGAAGCACATAGAGTATTCTAACAAATTTCAATTCATACATGGCTCTCTCAAAAGGTGTGTACAGAAAGGATGATTGTGGTAGACTAACAAGCAAAGACACAAATAATACAAGACGCTCCAAGCAAAACACATATCATGTGGTGAATAAAAATATAGCTCCAAGTAAATTACCGATGGAAGTGGACGAAAGAGGGGATGCCTTACGGGGCATCCCCAAGCTTTGACTTTTTGGTGTCCTTGGATTATCTTGGGGGTTCCATGGGCATCCCCAAGCTTAGGCTCTTGCCACTCCTTGTTCCATAATCCATCAAAAGAATTCACCCAAAACTTGAAAACTTCACAAAACAAAACTCAATAGAAATCTCGTGAGCTCCGTTAGAGAAAGAAAACAAAAGACTACTTTAAGGTACTGTAGTGAACTTGTTCTTTATTTGTATTGGTGTTAAACCTACTGTATTCCAACTTTTCTATGGTTTATAAACTATTTTACTAGCCATAGATTCATCAAAATAAGCAAACAACACACGCAAAACAGAATCTGTCAAAAACAGAACAGTCTGTAGTAATATGTTACTAACGCAAACTTCTGGAACCCAAAAAATTCTACCAAAATTAGACGACCTGGGCAATTTGTTTATTGATCAGCAGCAATTGGAATAACTATTTTATCACGTTCTGGTGATTTTTGACAATTCGGGCACTGAGCGCAAAGATTCGGGAAATTACAGCAAGATCAAATAACTATCTTCCAAGAAGATCTAATAGGTTTAACTTGGCACAAACACTAATTAAAAGATAAAACCACATCTAAACAGAATCTAGATGGATTATTTATGTAACACCCTCGATGCGACTATATCTCCCATGTGTCGAGGCACGACTTAGAGGCATAATCGCATTGAAGGCATATGTCGCAAGTTAGGCAATCTTCACAACATCCCATGTAATATAAATAATAAAGGGGAGATAACATAGTTGGCTTACACTCGCCACGTCAACCAAGTACATAAATAACATTACATCATCCAAACACTCATGGCCCAACTACGACGCCAAAATAAAAGAGAACCCAACATGCGACACGGTCCCGATCACCCCCAACTGGGCACCACTACTGATCATCAGGAAAGGAAACATAGTAACGTTGAGAGTCTTCGTCGAACTCCCACTTGAGCTCAAACGCGTCTCCTGGAGCGGAATCATCGGGCCCTGCATCTAGTGTAATAGTAATCTGTGAGCCACAGGGACTCAGCAATCTCGCACCCTCGCGATCAAGACTATTTAAGCTTATAGGTAAGGCAAGGTAAATATGAGTGGAGCTGCAGCAAGCGACTAGCAAATATGGTGGCTATCCTGTTCGCAAAAGAGAGCAAGAAGAGGAGGCAAAGCGCGAGCAAGAAACTAGAGAGCAACCTGCGCAAACATTACTCCAACACCGTGTCCACTTCCCGGACTCCGCCGAGAAGAGGCCATCACGGTAACACACTCAGTTGGTTCATTTTAATTAAGTTGAGGTTCAAGTTATCTACAACCAGACATTAACAAATTCCCATCTGCCCATAACCGCGGGCACGGCTTTCGAAAGTTCAAATCCCTGCAGGGGAGTCCCAACTTAGCCCATGACAAGCTCTCATGATGAACGAAGGAATAGACCTCCTCCCAAGACGTTCCGATCAGACTCGGTATCTCGGTTCTTCAAGACATTTCGACAGGTTAAAACAAGACCAGCAACACCGCCCGAATGTGCCGACAAATCCCGATAGGAGCTGCACATATCTTGTTCTCAGGGCACACTCAGATGAGCGCTCCATACAACTAAAACCAAACCTCGAGTTTCCCCGATGGGGCGCTGCACAGGACTCTAGTTTGGACCAACACTCAGAGGAGCACTAGCCCGGGGGGGGCTTTAAAATAAGATGACGCTCGGGCTCCGGAAACCCAAGGGAAAAAGAGGATAGGAGTCAAATGGTAAAACCAAGGTTGGGCATTGCTGGAAAAGCTTTAATCAAGGCGAACTATCAAGGGGTTCCCATTATAACCCAACCGCATAAGGAACGCAAAATCCGGGAACATAACACCGATATGACGGAAGCTAGGGCGGCAAGAGTGGAACAAAACACTAGGCGAGAGGCCGAGCCTTCCACCCTTTACCAATTATATAGATGCATTAAGATAACAAGGCAATATAATGATATCCCAACAAGTAAATAAATGTTCCAACAAGGAACGGCCTCCAATCTTCACCTGCAACTAGCAACGCTATAAGAGGGGCTGAGCAAAGCGGTAACATAGCCGAACAACGGTTTGCTAGGACATGGTGGGTTAGAGGTTTGACATGGCAATTTGGGAGGCTTGAAATCAAGTGGTAGGCATTGTAGCATTGGCATAGCAAAAGAGCGAGCAAACTAGCATAGCAAAGATAGTAGTGATTTCGAGGGTATGATCATCTTGCCTGCACAGTTGTCAGAGTTGACAGGATCCTCGAAAGCAAACTCAACGGGCTCCTCGTTAGCGAACTCGTCTCCCGGCTCTACACAAACAAGACAAACAAGCAACAAGGACACAATCAACCACGTGCAAGATCTCAAACAATATGATGCAATGATGATATGCTATGCGGGATGCGATGCGGGATGCATATGCAAGATGTGACAGGAAATGCAAGAACCTGTCCTCAACTTGGAAATCCAAGTGTGCCACTGGAAAGAACAGATGAAATCGCTTGAAAACGATATAAAGAACGCCGGAATCGGAGTTACGGTTTGGAAATGGCGAGCGATTCAAATATGACACCGGTCTGCATTTTACAGCAAGTAGCCATCTAAATGCAATGAGATGAACATGCTACAACACCCAAACATGACAACAAAATACATGGCATGGATGCATACAAGATTCTTAACAAAATTCTAGCACTGAGCTACGGCCAATTCATCCATTAACAGTTCAAACAAGCATGGCAAAAATGCATATGACAAACAGATCTCAGACTTAGTGAAATTAACACTTGTCTGGAATTTCAGATCAGGTAGCACTCTTCGGAGCAGCAAACCTATATGCTACAGGACCTGAACATGGAAAAGTAAAGCATGGCGTGGAGCTACTCAAAGAGCTTAACAAAAGTCCCTTAGTGACCTTGAGCCAAAGGGATCAGAAAATACAATTGCAAGCATGTGAACATAGCAAAAACATAATTAGATCACAGACTTAGTGAAAACTGGAGCATGCTGAAAACAGATATCAAGTAGGCATGTTTACGAGCTCGATGCACTCAATACGGAGAAAGTCATGATAAGATAAGCATACATCCATCAAGAATACACAAAATCCAAGCTAGACATGGAAAAAACAATAGCATAGCATGCACGGATCAACTACAACATCATCGGCAAAATTGCAAACAAGTTGACAATCTGCCCAGATTCACAAAGTAGCAAAAGTAGAGCTCGATTGACTCAAGCTAGGGTGCTCCATAATTGCAAACAAATACATGGATGGATAGAGCACTACAAGATTAACAAAACATCATTACTGATCATCCTCAAAAGAGGCACGGATCACTAGGAAACAACATGAACATATGGCAATATGAGATAATAGATCAAGGACTTAGTGGAAATGCTAAGTCTCTGAAAACAGAATTACCAAGTGCACCACTTTGCAAGCTTGTGCTAGTCATCACACACATCACAAAATTACATGGGTTGCACCTCTGGAAATATGACAAAACCCTTAACAAAACATATGTAGAACATCAGGGCATATCATGCACACATTAATCATGGCAAAAATGACAAAAGGCTAAATAGAGTAGCAGATCTGACAATAATCTCAAGTAGCCCTATTCTAACAGAATTTCGGGCATCAAGATGAACTCAAATGAAAATGATGCAATGGAATGAAATGATTTACTCTCTGAGATGAACATTTTGATATGCTATATGCCAAAAACGGAGCTACGGATGCAAAGTTACGGCACGATGAACATGGGCACTTGAAACGGAAAATATCAGGGACTTGGTAGAATTTTTGACCTCCGGATCTAGGGTTCGTCC
>NC_041382.1:243051430-243055911 GCF_002162155.2 Triticum dicoccoides | reverse complement strand
GGCGGAGCCCGGCGTCGGCGGGGGCGGCGCGGTCGAGGCGGCGGCGGCGGCGGGGCATCGCGGTCGAGGCGGCGGCACGGGGCGGCGCGGCGATGCGGCGGCGCGGCGGCGGAGCTCGGGCGCGGCGGCGGAGCGGCGAAGGAGGCAGGCAGCGGCTCGCGGGCTCGCGGGGGCCGGCGTTGGGCCTGGCGGGCCGCGGCGGTGGAGGCGGTGGCGGCGCCACTTGGCGCGACGGGAGTGGGCGGCGGCGATGTGTCCAGCCAGGGCGGACGTGTCCGGCCGGCGCGGAGATGATTTACAGGGTTTCAAACGAGGGGGATCCGCATTTTCGGGGAGAGGCCTTTAAATAGAGGTAGAGGGAGCTAGGAGAGTCCGAATGAGGTGCGGTTTTCGGCCAGGCGATCATGATCGAATGCTCTAGATGTTGGAGCAGGTTTAGGTGGGTTTTGGGCCAAATTGGAGGGGTGTTGGGCTGCAACACACACGAGGCCTTTTCGGTCCCTCGGTTAACCGTTGGAGTATCAAACGAAGTCCAAATGATACGAAACTTGACAGGCGGTCTACCGGTAGTAAACCAAGGCCGCGTGGCAAGTCTCAGTCCAATCCGGAAATGTTTAATCCCCACACACGAAAGAAAGGTAGAAATGACCACCGGAGGAGAACGAAGCGCCGGAATGCAAAACGGACAACGGGGAAAATGCTCAAATGCATGAGACGAACACGTATGCAAATGCAATGCACATGATGACATGATATGAGATGCATGACAACGATAACAACACATGGAGACAAAGACCCGAACCCGAGAAAATATAATAACTTAACGCCGGAAACGGCAAGAATTGGAGTACAAATTGGGAAAGTTACATCCGGGGTGTTACAACACTCCACCACTACGAAAGGATCTCGTCCCGAGATTTAGGACTGAAAGAACACCGAGTACTCAGAACGGAGGTGCTCCTCGCGTTCCCAAGTAGCTTCACGGTTGGAATGGTGTGACCACTTGACTTTGAGAAATATGCTTGACTTGTTGCGAGTCTTGCGTTCAGTCTCTTCAAGAATAGCAACTGGGTGCTCATGATAGGAGAGATCTTCTTGGAGCTCAATGTCCTCGAAGTTGATGGTGCGGTCAGGAGTCTTGAAGCACTTTTGAAGCTGAGAGACATGGAACACGTCATGAACATTTGCAAAGTTTGAAGGAAGCTCGAGTTGATAGGCGAGGTCGCCTCTCTTGCTGACAATCTTGAAAGGTCCCACGTATCTAGGGGCAAGCTTCCCTTTGATACCGAAGCGATGAGTACCTTTCATAGGAGAGACGTGGAGGTAAACATGATCTCCGATCTTGAAAGCCAAATCACGGTGCTTACTGTCATAGTAGCTCTTCTGACGGGATTGGGCTGCTTTGAGGTTGTCACGAATGACTTTGCACATTTCCTCTGCCTCTGTGATTAAGTCATTACCCAAAAGCTGACGTTCACTGGTTTCAGACCAGTTGAGAGGGGTACGACACTTCCTGCCATACAGAATTTCAAATGGGGCCTTGCCTGAACTTGCTTGAAAATTGTTGTTGTAGGAGAATTCAGCATAAGGAAGACAATCCTCCCACTTCATGCCGAAGGAGATCACACAAGCCCTAAGCATATCTTCAAGAATCTGGTTGACACGCTCGACTTGACCACTAGTTTGAGGATGGAAAGCTGTGCTGAAGCGGATGTTGGTGCCCATGGCCTTCTGAAAAGAATCCCAAAACTTTGAGGTAAAGATGCTGCCACGGTCTGAAGAGATCACTTGTGGAATACCGTGCAGAGAGACAATACGAGAGGTATAGAGTTCCGCCAATTGAGCTACAGTGATCGACTCTTTGATAGGCAGAAAGTGAGCCACTTTGGTCAGTTTGTCGATGACAACGAATATAGCATCATTGCCACGCTTGGACTTTGGAAACCCAGTCATGAAGTCCATTTCAATGTGGTCAAACTTCCATTCTGGAATGGCAAGAGGTTGGAGGAGACCAGCTGGCCTTTGGTGTTCTGCCTTCACTCTTCTGCAGACATCACATTCATTCACGAATTGAGCGATCTCGCGCTTCATTCGAGTCCACCAATAAGCTTGCTTGAGGTCCTGATACATCTTCGTACTCCTAGGGTGGATGGAGAGGAGAGAATTGTGAGCCTCGTTCATGATCACTTTACGAAGTTCGCCTTTGGGTACAACAAACGATCTTTGAAGAAGAGAGTGTCCTTGTCATCAAGGCGGTAGCACTTGTACTTGGGTTGGCTCTTGGCAATCCCAATCTTCACCTTTTTCACCATAGCATCAAGAAGCTGGGCTTGGCGAATCTGGTCTTCCAAGGTAGGAGAGACTTGAAGGTTGGCGAGGAAACCTTGAGGAACAACTTGCAGATTAAGTTTGTGAAAAGCTTCACAAAGCTCAAGTTGATAAGGCTTAATAATCAGACTGTTGCAGTAAGCCTTTCTGCTCAACGCGTCAGCAATCACATTGGCCTTGCCTAGAGTATACTCAATACTCGGATTATACTCTTGAATCATTTTGACCCATCGAGTTTGCCTGAGGTTGAGATTAGGCTGAGTGAAGATGTACTTGAGACTCTTGTGATCAGTGAAAATGTCCACTTTTCTTCCCAATAAGAGATGTCTCCAAGTCAAAAGAGCATGCACAACTGCCGCCAACTCGAGATCATGAGTGGGGTAGTTCTTCTCATTAGGCTTAAATTGGCGAGAGGTATAAGCAACAAATTTCTTCTCTTGCATCAATACTGCGCCAAGACCTTGGAGAGAGGCATCACAAAAGACCTCGTACGACTTGGATTCATCAGGCGGAGTCAGAACTGGAGCAGTGATCAATTTATCTTTCAAAGTGTTGAAAGCAATGTCACACTCCGGAGACCAAACATACTTGATGTGCTTCTGGAGGAGATTAGAGAGAGGCTTCGCGATCTTAGAAAAGTTTTCAACGAATCTTCGGCAATAGCTTGCGAGACCGAGGAAGCTACAGAGTTGCTTCACGTTCTGAGGAGGTTCCCAATTCACAATTGCAGACACCTTCTCAGGATTCACCGCAATGCCCTTGGTAGAGATGATATGACCAAGATAAAGAACCTCATCGAGCCAAAATTCGCACTTGGAGAACTTGGCGTAGAACTGGTGTTCCCTTAGCTTATCGAGTACCAAACGCAAGTGCTTGGCATGATCTTCCTTGTTCTTCGAGAAAACCAGAATGTCGTCGAGATAGACCAAAACGAAGTCATTGGTGTAGGCGTTGAAGATGAAGTTCATCATGCGAGAGAACATCGGAGGAGCGTTGACGAGGCCAAAAGACATGATAGTGTATTCATATGAACCAAAGCTTGTCCTGAAAGCCGTCTTGGGAATATCTTGTTCACGGATTCGAATCTGATGATAACCCATACGAAGATCAAGCTTGGAGAATACTTGGGCACCTTTGAGTTGTTCGAACAGCTCATTGATGTTGGGAAGTGGGTATTTGTTCTTGATGGTCTTCTTGTTCAATGGACGGTAATCAACACAAAGCCGGTCCGTTCCATCCTTCTTCTTCACAAAAAGAACAACACAACCCCACGGAGAAGAACTAGGCCAGATGAGACCCATTTTCTCTTGAATATCGAGTTGCTTCTTCAGTTCCTTCAACTCTTCAGGTTCGAGCTTGTAAGGACGCTTGCACACAGGTTCCGTGCCAGGCTCAAGATCAATGACGAATTCAACTGGCCGGTGCGGAGGCATTCCTGGAAGCTCTTCTGGAAAGACGTCTTGATATTCGCAAACGACTGGAATTTGGGAGATGGCATCCAGTTCACCCTTCTCATTGAGGGAAAACAGACGGATTGTATCATCACGAGCGGCAAAGACAATTACATCCTCAGATGAATGAGTCAATTGAATCTACATGGCAGCACAATCAAGATGTGCCTTGTGCTTAGAAAGCCAATCCATTCCGAGAATAAGATCAATATCCGAGTTACCAAGAACAATTGGGGAAGAAAGGAACTTGTAATCGCCCAATGTGATAGTAACCTCCGGGCCGCAGGTGTTAGCTGTCATCTGCTTGCCCAGTGACACAATTTGCAAGGAACTTTGCAGATACTGATAATCGCACTCATACTTTGATGCAAAAGGTTTGGAAATGAAACAATGCGATGCACCAGTGTCAAAAAGAACTTTTGCAGGAATATCATTAACTGGAAGGTTACCCATGATGACATCTGACGAGTCCTCTGCCTGAGCTGCATTCAGCAAGTTGACCTTGGCATGCTTGGGGTTATGCTTGACCACAGCTGTACTTGCCGATCTCACAGGAGGAGGAGGGGGAAGACGCCTCTGGTTGAGACACTTGTTGGCATAGTGACCCTTCTGTTGGCACTTGTTGCATGTGACCTCTGAAAGCGGACGGTGATACGGAGCACTCGATCTTGGAGCTTGAGACGAATTCTTGTTCTGAAAGCC
>NC_041382.1:243037088-243046406 GCF_002162155.2 Triticum dicoccoides | reverse complement strand
TTCAAACGAGGGGGATCCGCATTTTCGGGGAGAGGCCTTTAAATAGAGGTAGAGGGAGCTAGGAGAGTCCGAATGAGGTGCGGTTTTCGGCCAGGCGATCATGATCGAATGCTCTAGATGTTGGAGCAGGTTTAGGTGGGTTTTGGGCCAAATTGGAGGGGTGTTGGGCTGCAACACACACGAGGCCTTTTCGGTCCCTCGGTTAACCGTTGGAGTATCAAACGAAGTCCAAATGATACGAAACTTGACAGGCGGTCTACCGGTAGTAAACCAAGGCCGCGTGGCAAGTCTCAGTCCAATCCGGAAATGTTTAATCCCCACACACGAAAGAAAGGTAGAAATGACCACCGGAGGAGAACGAAGCGCCGGAATGCAAAACGGACAACGGGGAAAATGCTCAAATGCATGAGACGAACACGTATGCAAATGCAATGCACATGATGACATGATATGAGATGCATGACAACGATAACAACACATGGAGACAAAGACCCGAACCCGAGAAAATATAATAACTTAACGCCGGAAACGGCAAGAATTGGAGTACAAATTGGGAAAGTTACATCCGGGGTGTTACAACACTCCACCACTACGAAAGGATCTCGTCCCGAGATTTAGGACTGAAAGAACACCGAGTACTCAGAACGGAGGTGCTCCTCGCGTTCCCAAGTAGCTTCACGGTTGGAATGGTGTGACCACTTGACTTTGAGAAATATGCTTGACTTGTTGCGAGTCTTGCGTTCAGTCTCTTCAAGAATAGCAACTGGGTGCTCATGATAGGAGAGATCTTCTTGGAGCTCAATGTCCTCGAAGTTGATGGTGCGGTCAGGAGTCTTGAAGCACTTTTGAAGCTGAGAGACATGGAACACGTCATGAACATTTGCAAAGTTTGAAGGAAGCTCGAGTTGATAGGCGAGGTCGCCTCTCTTGCTGACAATCTTGAAAGGTCCCACGTATCTAGGGGCAAGCTTCCCTTTGATACCGAAGCGATGAGTACCTTTCATAGGAGAGACGTGGAGGTAAACATGATCTCCGATCTTGAAAGCCAAATCACGGTGCTTACTGTCATAGTAGCTCTTCTGACGGGATTGGGCTGCTTTGAGGTTGTCACGAATGACTTTGCACATTTCCTCTGCCTCTGTGATTAAGTCATTACCCAAAAGCTGACGTTCACTGGTTTCAGACCAGTTGAGAGGGGTACGACACTTCCTGCCATACAGAATTTCAAATGGGGCCTTGCCTGAACTTGCTTGAAAATTGTTGTTGTAGGAGAATTCAGCATAAGGAAGACAATCCTCCCACTTCATGCCGAAGGAGATCACACAAGCCCTAAGCATATCTTCAAGAATCTGGTTGACACGCTCGACTTGACCACTAGTTTGAGGATGGAAAGCTGTGCTGAAGCGGATGTTGGTGCCCATGGCCTTCTGAAAAGAATCCCAAAACTTTGAGGTAAAGATGCTGCCACGGTCTGAAGAGATCACTTGTGGAATACCGTGCAGAGAGACAATACGAGAGGTATAGAGTTCCGCCAATTGAGCTACAGTGATCGACTCTTTGATAGGCAGAAAGTGAGCCACTTTGGTCAGTTTGTCGATGACAACGAATATAGCATCATTGCCACGCTTGGACTTTGGAAACCCAGTCATGAAGTCCATTTCAATGTGGTCAAACTTCCATTCTGGAATGGCAAGAGGTTGGAGGAGACCAGCTGGCCTTTGGTGTTCTGCCTTCACTCTTCTGCAGACATCACATTCATTCACGAATTGAGCGATCTCGCGCTTCATTCGAGTCCACCAATAAGCTTGCTTGAGGTCCTGATACATCTTCGTACTCCTAGGGTGGATGGAGAGGAGAGAATTGTGAGCCTCGTTCATGATCACTTTACGAAGTTCGCCTTTGGGTACAACAAACGATCTTTGAAGAAGAGAGTGTCCTTGTCATCAAGGCGGTAGCACTTGTACTTGGGTTGGCTCTTGGCAATCCCAATCTTCACCTTTTTCACCATAGCATCAAGAAGCTGGGCTTGGCGAATCTGGTCTTCCAAGGTAGGAGAGACTTGAAGGTTGGCGAGGAAACCTTGAGGAACAACTTGCAGATTAAGTTTGTGAAAAGCTTCACAAAGCTCAAGTTGATAAGGCTTAATAATCAGACTGTTGCAGTAAGCCTTTCTGCTCAACGCGTCAGCAATCACATTGGCCTTGCCTAGAGTATACTCAATACTCGGATTATACTCTTGAATCATTTTGACCCATCGAGTTTGCCTGAGGTTGAGATTAGGCTGAGTGAAGATGTACTTGAGACTCTTGTGATCAGTGAAAATGTCCACTTTTCTTCCCAATAAGAGATGTCTCCAAGTCAAAAGAGCATGCACAACTGCCGCCAACTCGAGATCATGAGTGGGGTAGTTCTTCTCATTAGGCTTAAATTGGCGAGAGGTATAAGCAACAAATTTCTTCTCTTGCATCAATACTGCGCCAAGACCTTGGAGAGAGGCATCACAAAAGACCTCGTACGACTTGGATTCATCAGGCGGAGTCAGAACTGGAGCAGTGATCAATTTATCTTTCAAAGTGTTGAAAGCAATGTCACACTCCGGAGACCAAACATACTTGATGTGCTTCTGGAGGAGATTAGAGAGAGGCTTCGCGATCTTAGAAAAGTTTTCAACGAATCTTCGGCAATAGCTTGCGAGACCGAGGAAGCTACAGAGTTGCTTCACGTTCTGAGGAGGTTCCCAATTCACAATTGCAGACACCTTCTCAGGATTCACCGCAATGCCCTTGGTAGAGATGATATGACCAAGATAAAGAACCTCATCGAGCCAAAATTCGCACTTGGAGAACTTGGCGTAGAACTGGTGTTCCCTTAGCTTATCGAGTACCAAACGCAAGTGCTTGGCATGATCTTCCTTGTTCTTCGAGAAAACCAGAATGTCGTCGAGATAGACCAAAACGAAGTCATTGGTGTAGGCGTTGAAGATGAAGTTCATCATGCGAGAGAACATCGGAGGAGCGTTGACGAGGCCAAAAGACATGATAGTGTATTCATATGAACCAAAGCTTGTCCTGAAAGCCGTCTTGGGAATATCTTGTTCACGGATTCGAATCTGATGATAACCCATACGAAGATCAAGCTTGGAGAATACTTGGGCACCTTTGAGTTGTTCGAACAGCTCATTGATGTTGGGAAGTGGGTATTTGTTCTTGATGGTCTTCTTGTTCAATGGACGGTAATCAACACAAAGCCGGTCCGTTCCATCCTTCTTCTTCACAAAAAGAACAACACAACCCCACGGAGAAGAACTAGGCCAGATGAGACCCATTTTCTCTTGAATATCGAGTTGCTTCTTCAGTTCCTTCAACTCTTCAGGTTCGAGCTTGTAAGGACGCTTGCACACAGGTTCCGTGCCAGGCTCAAGATCAATGACGAATTCAACTGGCCGGTGCGGAGGCATTCCTGGAAGCTCTTCTGGAAAGACGTCTTGATATTCGCAAACGACTGGAATTTGGGAGATGGCATCCAGTTCACCCTTCTCATTGAGGGAAAACAGACGGATTGTATCATCACGAGCGGCAAAGACAATTACATCCTCAGATGAATGAGTCAATTGAATCTACATGGCAGCACAATCAAGATGTGCCTTGTGCTTAGAAAGCCAATCCATTCCGAGAATAAGATCAATATCCGAGTTACCAAGAACAATTGGGGAAGAAAGGAACTTGTAATCGCCCAATGTGATAGTAACCTCCGGGCCGCAGGTGTTAGCTGTCATCTGCTTGCCCAGTGACACAATTTGCAAGGAACTTTGCAGATACTGATAATCGCACTCATACTTTGATGCAAAAGGTTTGGAAATGAAACAATGCGATGCACCAGTGTCAAAAAGAACTTTTGCAGGAATATCATTAACTGGAAGGTTACCCATGATGACATCTGACGAGTCCTCTGCCTGAGCTGCATTCAGCAAGTTGACCTTGGCATGCTTGGGGTTATGCTTGACCACAGCTGTACTTGCCGATCTCACAGGAGGAGGAGGGGGAAGACGCCTCTGGTTGAGACACTTGTTGGCATAGTGACCCTTCTGTTGGCACTTGTTGCATGTGACCTCTGAAAGCGGACGGTGATACGGAGCACTCGATCTTGGAGCTTGAGACGAATTCTTGTTCTGAAAGCCAGGGTTGGGTGGGTGGGAAGAACCACTGCACATTTGCTCTTCTGCTGATACGACTGACGGAACGGAGGAGGAGGAAGCCAATACTTCTGCTGCTTGGCCACTTGAGTAGAGGAAGAAGGAGTAGCATCTCTGACTCGCTTCTTGGAAGCATCACACCTCAACTGAGCAACCTCTTGCTTTAATGCCATGTTGTAGAACTCATCGTATCTCAAGGGCTCAAAGAGAACAAGAGCTAGCTGAATTTCTTCTCTGAGACCACCCCTGAACTGATATATCATGCTCTTCTCATCAGGGACGTCCTGCTTGGCAAAGCAGGTGAGCTTCTGAAAGAACTTGTTGTAGTCATAGACAGACAAAGAGCCTTTCTTCAGGTTGCGGAATTCCTCACGCTTGCTTTCAACCACGCTCTGAGGAATATGATGAGCTCGGAAATCTTGACGAAATTCATCCCAGGTGATAACACGTCCACCTCTGGAATCCTTGTACTGCTGGAACCATTCTGCAGCTTGATCTTTGAGTTGGAAGGAAGCAAACTTGAGAAAGTCCTCAGGCCTGATGTTACTGCACTCGAAATGCTTGCACAGATCCACAAGCCAATCGTCAGCATCAGTTGCCTCAACACAATTGCTGAAAGTCTTTGCCCGTTAGCAAGGAACTGGTTGAGTGTAGCAAAGTTATTCTGATTGTTGCCTTGGTTCCCTTGGTTGCCTTGATTGCGCTCTTGGAGAATTTGCATGATCAACTGTGTGTTTGCATTGGTTGCGGTCATCATAGCTTGCCATGCCTCCGGAGGAGGGGGAGGTGGTGGCGGATTAGGATTTGGAGTCGTGCGCGTTGGAGGAGCCATCCTGAAGAGGTTGACATCCATTAGCACATTGATAGACAAATATTGAAGCTGAATCCAACGGAAGGAAAATTGCAACATATAGTCTTCACATCTGAACAAAACGAACGAATGCATTCCTCTTGAAATGGTCACATATCTATAATTGAGAAGCCACTTAGAATTAAGGTAGAGAAATAAATCAACAAGGTACGGATCAAGAACGAATAATCGGTAAGTAATCCCAATCTCAAACCAATATCCGTGGAAGAAGAACTAGAGCTACTAGAATTCCCACCTATGAAACTCCCGAACCTTTCCGGTTATGCAATCAGGTGTTGGGGATACAGGGGAAGCATAATATCTCACCCAAATCTAGCAAATCCTACATCCAACTGTATCCATCCTTCAACACATAACCAAGAAACCTTCGGAAACCATCTACCTCAACCTTCGAAAAGCATCCGTTATACAAGTTATGGCGATACTCCCGAACTCCCGCCCCAGTACTGGGTGGCGTCGAGGTTATCTCACCAACGAACTGCATAAAAGAGATTTTCGATGTCGGCGTACTAAACTCAGGTATTCCAGAACTGCAACGATAAAATTATGACGACAACACCTCAGAGCTCAACTCCCCGGGACACTTCCACAAAACCCCTGATAGGAGGCACCAAGACAATGTTCTCATCATAAAACCATCGAAACGATTCCAAGATACCCGCGTGATCCTAAAATTTTTTTAGTGAAATTTGAGGAGAGAAAAGTCAAAACTCTACGTCAGGATGCCTTACCAGAGCGATGAGGAGACTGGGAAGTAAAAAGAATTCCTAAACTCTTTGATATATAATTCCTAAATGACTCAAAACATTTTTCTAGACACAACTCGGCTGCTAAAAACGATCAAGCAATGGGGCTCCTAAGGTCGGGGAAGGCTCTGATACTAACTTGTAACACCCTCGATGCGACTATAACTCCCACGTGTCGAGGCACGACTTAGAGGCATAATCGCATTGAAGGCATATGTCGCAAGTTAGGCAATCTTCACAACTTCCCATGTAATATAAATAATAAAGGGGAGATAACATAGTTGGCTTACACTCGCCACGTCAACCAAGTACATAAATAACATTATATCATCCAAACACTCATGGCCCGACTACGGCGCCAAAATAAAAGAGAACCCAACATGCGACACTGTCCCGATCACCCCCAACTGGGCACCACTACTGATCATCAGGAAAGGAAACATAGTAACGTTGAGAGTCTTCGTCGAACTCCCACTTGAGCTCAAACGCGTCTCCTGGAGCGGAATCATCGGGCCCTGCATCTGGTGTAATAGTAATCTGTGAGCCACAGGGACTCAGCAATCTCGCACCCTCACGATCAAGACTATTTAAGCTTATAGGTAAGGCAAGGTAAATATGAGTGGAGCTGCAGCAAGCGACTAGCAAATATGGTGGCTATCCTGTTTGCAAAAGAGAGCGAGAAGAGGAGGCAAAGCGCGAGCGAGAAACTAGAGAGCAACTCGCGCAAACATTACTCCAACACCGTGTCCACTTCCCGGACTCCGCCGAGAAGAGGCCATCACGGTAACACACTCAGTTGGTTCATTTTAATTAAGTTGAGGTTCAAGTTATCTACAACCGGACATTAACAAATTCCCATCTGCCCATAACCGCGGGCACGGCTTTAGGAAGTTCAAATCCCTGCAGGGGAGTCCCAACTTAGCCCATGACAAGCTCTCACGGTCAACGAAGGAATAGACCTCCTCCCAAGACGTTCCGATCAGACTCGGTATCTCGGTTCTTCAAGACATTTCGACAGGTTAAAACAAGACCAGCAACACCGCCCGAATGTGCCGACAAATCCCGATAGGAGCTGCACATATCTCGTTCTCAGGGCACACTCAGATGAGCGCTCCATACATCTAAAACCAAACCTCGAGTTTCCCCGAGGGGGCGCTGCACAGGACTCTAGTTTGGACCAACACTCAGAGGAGCACTGGCCCGGGGGGGTTTAAAATAAGATGACCCTCGGGCTCCGGAAACCCAAGGGAAAAAGAGGCTAGGAGGCAAATGGTAAAACCAAGGTTGGGCATTGCTGGAAAAGCTTTAATCAAGGCGAACTATCAAGGGGTTCCCATTATAACCCAACTGCGTAAGGAGCGCAAAATCCGGGAACATAACACCGATATGACGGAAGCTAGGGCGGCATGTGTGGAACAAAACACTAGGCGAGAGGCTGAGCCTTCCACCCTTTACCAATTATATAGATGCATTAAGATAACAAGGCAATATAATGATATCCCAACAAGTAAATAAATGTTTCAACAAGGAACGGCCTCCAATCTTCACCTACAACTAGCAACGCTATAAGAGGGGCTGAGCAAAGCGGGAACATAGCCAAACAACGGTTTGCTAGGACATGGTGGGTTAGAGGTTTGACATGGCAATTTGGGAGGCTTGAAAGCAAGTGGTAGGCATCGTAGCATTGGCATAGCAAAAGAGCGAGCAAACTAGCATAGCAAAGATAGTAGTGATTTCGAGGGTATGATCATCTTGCCTGCACAGTTGTCAGAGTTGACTGGATCCTTGAAAGCAAACTCAACGGGCTCCTCATTAGCGAACTCGTCTCCCGGCTCTACCCAAACAAGACAAACAAGCAACAAGGACACAATCAACCACGTGCAAGATCTCAAACAATATAATGCAATGATGATATGTTATGCGCGATGCGATGCGGGATGCATATGCAAGATGTGACAGGAAATGCAAGAACCTGGCCTCAACTTGGAAATCCAAGTTTGCCAGAAGAGATGAAATCGCTTGAAAACGATATAAAGAACGCCGGAATCGGAGTTACGGTTTGGAAATGGCGAGCGATTCATATATGACACCGGTCTGCGGTTTATAGCAAGTAGCCATCTAAATGCAATGAGATGAACATGCTACAGCACCCAAATATGACAACAAAATATATGGCAGGGATGCATACAAGATGCTTAACAAAAGTCTCGCACTGAGCTACGGCCAATTCATCCATTAACAGGTTCAAACAAGCATGGCAAAAATGCATATGACAAACAGATCTCGGACTTAGTGAAATTAACACTTGTTTGGAATTTCAGATCAGGTAGCACTCTTTGGAGCAGCAAAACTATATGCTACAGGACCTGAACATGGCAAAGTAAAGCATGGCATGGAGCTACTCAAAGAGCTTAACAAAAGTCCCATAGTGACCTTGAGCCAAAAGGGATCAGAAAATACAATTGCAAGCATGTGAACATAGCAAAAACATAATTAGATCACAGACTTAGTGAAAACTGGAGCATGCTGAAAACAGATATCAAGTAGGCATGTTTACGAGCTCGATGCACTCAATACGGAGCAAGTCATGATAAGATAAGCATACATCCATCAAGAATACACAAAATTCAAGCTAGACATGGAAAAAACAATAGCATAGCATGCACGGATCAACTACAACATCATCGGCAAAATTGCAAACAAGTTGACAATCTGCCCAGATTCACAAAGTAGCAAAAGTAGAGTTCAATTGACTCAAGCTAGGGTGCTCTATAATTGCAAACAAGGACATGTATGGATAGAGCACTACAAGATTAACAAAACATCCTTACTGATCATCCTTAAAAGAGGCACGGATCACTAGGAAACAACATGAACATATGGCAATGTGAGATAATAGATCGAGGACTTAGTGGAAATGCTAAGTCCCTGAAAACAGAATTACCAAGTGCACCACTTTGCAAGCTTGTGCTAGTCATCACATACATCACAAAAATACATGGGTTGCACCTCTGGAAAGATGACAAAACCCTTAACAAAACATATGTAGAACATCAGGGCATATCATGCACACATTAATCATGGCAAAAATGACAAAATGCTAAATAGAGTAGCAGATCTGACAATAATCTCAAGTAGCCCTCTTCTAACAGCATTTCGGGAATCAAGATGAACTCAAATGAAAATTATGCAATGGAACGAAATGATGTACTCTCTGAGGTGAACATTTTGATATGCTATATGCCAAAAACTGAGCTCCGGATGCAAAGTTACGGCACGATGAACATGGGCACTTGAAATGGAAAATATCAGGGACTTAGTAGAATTTTCGACCTCCGGATCTAGGGTTCGTCCGGCGCGCGAACCGAGGTGGCGGTGCGGCTCACCGGAGAAGACCCGGAGCTCGCCGGAGAGGGGTGCCGGCGCCGGATCCGGGCGTGAGGATGCCGGATCTGGCCGGCGGCGGGGCGGCGACGGCGGAGCGCGGCGTCGGCGGGGGCGGCGCGGTC
>NC_041382.1:243019959-243036228 GCF_002162155.2 Triticum dicoccoides | reverse complement strand
AGTTCGGGCGCGGCGGCGGAGCGGCGAAGGAGGCGGGCAGCGGCTCGCGGGGGCCGGCGCTGGGCCTGGCGGGCCGCGGCGGTGGAGGCGATGGCGGCGCCACTTGGCGCGACAGGAGTGGGCGGCGGCGATGTGTCCGGCCAGGGCGGACGTGTCCGGCCGGCGGAGATGATTTTTAGGGTTTCAGACGAGGGGGATCCGGATTTTCGGGGAGATGCCTTTAAATAGAGGTAGAGGGAGCTAGGAGAGTCCAAATGAGGTGCGGTTTTCGGCCACGCGATCGTGATCGAACACTCTAGATGATGGAGCAGGTTTAGGTGGGTTTTGGGCCAAATTGGAGGGGTGTTGAGCTGCAACACACACGAGCCTTTTCGGTCCCTCGGTTAACCGTTGGAGTATCAAATGAAGTCCAAATGATACGAAACTTGACAGGCGGTCTACCGGTAGTAAACCAAGGCTGTGTGGCAAGTCTCGGTCCAATCCGGAAATGTTTAATCCCCACACACGAAAGAAAGGTAGAAATGACCACCGGAGGAGAACGAAGCGCCGGAATGCAAAACGGACAACGGGGAAAATGCTCAAATGCATGAGACGAACACGTATGCAAATGCAATGCACATGATGACATGATATGAGATGCATGACAACGATAACAACACACGGAGACAAAGACCTGAACCCGAGAAAATATAATAACTAAACGTCGGAAACTGCAAGAGTTGGAGTACAAATTGGGAAAGTTACATCCGGGGTGTTACAATTTATTCCTAAACAGAACCAAAAACAAAAAACATAAAATAAAATTGGGTTGCCTCCCAACAAGCGCTATCATTTAACGCCCCTAGCTAGACAGAAAAGCAAGGATAGATCTAGGTCTTGCCATCTTTGGTAGGCAATTCTTCAATGAGGCATCCACCTCCTTTAGAATTTTCTTTCTTTCTAGTGATTATCAAACTTTTAGGCATAAGATCGAAAAATTCATTCGTGGCAGATGGTTCCTTAATGATTGTAAAAAGATCGGGGTGAATACTTATAGATTTAAGATCCGCATTTTCCTTACTAGATGATTCACCCTTATTTTTAGGAACATACATAAACTTGGCAATTTTAGTGGGAGGACTAGGAGTACTTTTTACGGAAGAAAAAGCAGTTCCCAAGTTGGTAATGATACCCTCAAGTTTATCGATTCGAGTAGAGTCTAGATTTATTTTTTCATTAACCATGGGTTCCTTCTCCTTAATATTTTTCAAAGTCATTCCTACCTTAGATCCATATTGAGTAATTTGATTATGAATCTTTTTATCTAGATTTTCAATGGATTCAATGGTAGCAACTTTGTTTTCAATAATTTCAAGCCTTTGCATAACATGCTCCAAGGTTAACACAGTTCCATTAACCAAAAGGGGGGGTGAGCCAAATAAATCTATTAAAACATTATAGGAATCATAAGTATGGCTACCCAAAAAATTCCCTCCGGTAATGGTATCAAGGATATATCTATACCAAGGATTAGCACCTACATAAAAATTGCGAAGAAGGACTGAAGTAGATTGCTTTCTGGTAGATCTATTTTGAGCATTGCAAATTCTATACCAAGCATCTTTTAGATTTTCTCCCTCCCTTTGTTTAAAATTTAGCACTTCATTCTCGGGAGATAACGGAGAAGATAAGGAATTCGACATAGCGACAGGTAAGCAAACTAACACACAAGCAAACAAAAGGCAAGGGGAAAAGAGGAGGGCGAATAAAACGGCAAGGGTGAAGTGGGGGAGAGGAAAACGAGAGGCAAATGGCAAATAATGTAATGCGAGAGATAGAGATTGTGATGGGTACTTGGTATGTTGACTTTTGTATAGGCTTCCCTGGCAACGGCGCCAGAAATGGCTCGTTGACGGGAGAGTAAATCTTGACTTGACTTGGCGTAGGCCTCCCCGGCAACGGCGCCAGAAATCCTTCCTGCTACGTCTCGAGCTAGCGTTGGTTTTCCCCGAAGAGGAGGGGGTGATGCAACACAATAGTGTAAGTATTTCCCTTAGTTTTTGAGAACCAAGGTATCAATCCAGTAGGAGGTCACGCGCAAGTCCTTCGTACCTGCACAAAACGGTAGCAACTCGCAACCAACGGTTAGGGGTTGTCAATCCCTTCACGGTCACTTACGAGACTGAGATCTGATAGAGATAATATTTTTGGTATTTTTGGTATAAAGATGCAAAGTAAAAAGTAAAAGCAAAACAAGTAAAATAAAGTAATGGAGATTGATATGATGAGAATAGACCCGGGGGCCATAGGTTTCACTAGTGGCTTCTCTCAAGAGCATAGATATTCTACGGTGGGTGAACAAATTACTGTTGAGCAATTGATAGAATTTAGCATAGTTATGAGGTTATCTAGGTATGATCATGTATATAGGCATCACGTCCGTGACAAGTAGACCGACTCCTGCCTACATCTACTACTATTACTCCACTCATCGACCGCTATCCAGCATGCATCTAGAGTATTAAGTTAAAAACAGAGTAACGCCTTAAGCAAGATGACATGATGTAGAGGAATAAATTCATGCAATATGATAAATACCCCATCTTGTTATCCTCGATGGCAACAATACAATACGTGCCTTGCAACTCTTTCTGTCACTGAGTAAGGACACCGCAAGATTCAACCCAAAGCTAAACACTTCTCCCATTGAAAGAACTACCAATCTAGTTGGCCAAACCAAACGGATAATTCGGAAAGACTTGCAAAGATAACTCAATCATACATAAAAGAATTCATAGAAGATTCAAATATTATTCATAGATAAGTTGGATCATAAACCCACAATTCATCGATCTCAACAAACACACCGCAAAAAGAAGATTACATCGAATAGATCTCCACGAGAGAGGGGGAGAACATTGTATTGAGATCCAAAAAGAGAGAAGAAGCCATCTAGCTACTAGCTATGGACCCGAAGGTCTGAAGTAAACTACTCACACTTCATCGGAAGGGCTATGGTGTTGATGTAGAAGCCCTCCGTGATGGATGCCCTCTCCGGCGGAGCTCCGGAACAGGCCCCAAGATGGGATCTCGTGGATACAGGAAGTTGCGGCGGTGGAATTAGGTTTTTGACTCCTTCTCTGGTCTAATGGGGGTACTTAGGTATATATAGGAGGAAGGAGCACGTCGGTGGAGCTCCAAGGGGCCCACGAGGCAGGGGGGCGCGCCCAGGGGGGCACGCCCTCCACCCTCGTGACCTCCCCGGAAACTTCTTGGAGTAGGGTCCAAGTCTCCTGGATCACATTCGGTGAGAAGATCACGTTCCCAAAGGTTTCATTCCGTTTGGACTCCGTTTGATATTCTGTTTCCTCAAAATACTGAAATAGGCAAAAAACAGCAATTCTGGGCTGGGCCTCCGGTTAATAGGTTAGTCCCAAAAATAATATAAAAGTGGAAAATAAAGCCCAATATAGTCCAAAACAGTAGATAAAGTAGCATGGAGCAATCAAAAATTATAGATACGTTGGAGACGTATCAAAGATCAAAATGACTGTAAATTCTACCGCGCAAAAAAAGACTGTAAATTCTGAAAAAATGGGTTGAATACGTGCCGCATTTTTGGAGGCTAAAATGTGGGCCAATATGTCGAAACCAATGCAAGTCGTTGTCAATTTAGTCAACAAATGATTCTGACATGTTAGTCGTTGGATTTACATCCAACGACCGGCATCCATCTTCAATCTCTCGTCTTCTTCCTCCAGCACCGCCGGGACCACCTCTCGCCTCCTGCTGCTAGCAGCTCTGCTTAGCACGCTTCGCTATGAAGCGCTACTCCACCGTTGGCCAGTCCATCCCTCCACCCCTCCACACCTTCTGTTCTTCTCCACCGACTGCCGAACCACACCGCACTAGAACCAGTTAACCCTCATACACCTCTCTGTCTGCGACTCTACTCCCGCGTCTTCCTATCTCTGGCTCGTTGCTGTCCGGGGCCTCGCCGTCGTCCACCACCTTGGATGCGCTCGGCGCGGCGTGGTCAACGTGGTCAACGAACGACACCATCGGAAGTAGACTGTGCGTGGAGAGGCTGACAGCTGGGTCCATGGCCGCACATAAGGAAATGCCTCCTTATTATGCGCAAAATAATGATTCCTCCACCTGACATCTGGGACCCACCGGAAGGGACTCTGTATTTCGCGAAATAAAGTGCCCCCCGCTGACATGTCGGACCCACCAGCTATCTTCGCACGCAAGGAAGTGCCACCTTATTACGCACAAAAAAATGAATATTCCCCCTGCCAGCTGGAACCCAGCATAGTGGGAGGCTGACTTGTGGGCCTACCAAGTTGACGGGGACGGAGGGCTTTGTCAACTTAGTCAATATGAACGATTCTAGCTCCTGTTACCGTACGATATTCATCCAACGGCCGTAGTGCTTCTTCAGCCTCTGGTCTTCTTGCTCCAGCCGCCCAAACCAGCGCCGGTCGTGCCGTGTGCTCCTGCCTCCCGTGGCCGGCTGTGATGCCGCGGAGGCCTCACCGCCCCCTACTACTCCCACCGCTGGCCAGGCCATCCTTCTACTCACCCACACCCCTTGTTATTCTGCGGCGACAGCAGCCTCACACCGCAGCCAAACCAGTGAACCCTCGTACTCCTCTTCACATGGGCATCCACTGCTGCGTATTCGCCGGCTCCGAGTCGTCCCCTTCCTAGTACTCATCGCCGCCCACCTCCCTGGTGCTCTCGGCACGGCGTGGTCAACGTGGTCAACGACCAACTTCCATCGGAAGAGTACTGTACGTGGAGAGGCTGACAGCTGGGTCCACGGCAGCCGCAAGGAAGTGCCTCCTTATTACGCGGAAAATAATCATTCCTCCACCTGACAGCAGGGACCCACCGGACGGGCCACCAGTATTTTGTGAAAAAAATCGTTTCCTCCTGACTACTGGGACCCACCGGACGGGCCACCAGTATTTTGGGAAAAAATCATTTCCTCCTGACTGCTGGGACCCACTGGATGGGCCACCGTATTTCGTGAAAAAATGTTCCCCCCGCTGTCAGCTCGGACCCACCGGAAGTGCCTCCTTATTACACACACAAAAATGAATACTCCCCGGGCTAGCTGGGACCCACCTTGCTGGGAGGTTGACTTGTGGGCCTACTAAGTTGACGGGGACGAAGGGCTTTTTCAACTTAGTCAATATGAACGATTCTAGCTCCAGTGACCGTACGATGTCCATCCAACGGCCGTAGTGCTTCTTCAACCTCTGGTCTTCTTGCTCCAGCCGCCCAAAGCAGCGCCGGTCGTGCCGCATGCTCCTGCCTCCCGTGGCCGGCTGTGCTGCCCCAGAGGCCTCACCGCCCCCTACTATTCCCACCTCTGGCCAGGCCCTGCGGCGACGGCAGCCTCACACCGCAGCCGAACCAGTGAACCCTCGTAGTCCTCTTCGCGCGGGCTTCCACTGTCGCGTCGTCCCGTTCCTAGGCCTCGCCGTCGTCCACTGTCGTGGTGCTCTTCGCGCGGCGTGGTCAACATGGTCAAGGAACGACTTCCATCGGAAGAGTACTGTACGTGGAGAGGCTGACAGCTGGGTACACGGCCACAGCCCAGTTTTTTGTGATTTGCCAAGTAAGTTGCTTTGTCAGGCCTGTTGGGCTGCAAATCTTTCAAGACGAGGAGAGCTTTCATTCGGCTGGCCGAGAAAATGGCCCATCAGTAATGAGCAATGGGTTGTACATTTTTAAAACACATCAAACAGGCAATTAGTTTCAAATATCTTTTTTTTCATTTCAAGATTTTAAATTACATTAATTTTTATGCGTGGAGAATTTGTTGGATGTTATATTGATATACATTTATTTTTAAAATCAGTTTGAATGTGAGTCGAAATTTCGGGATTTTGGGACCGCACCGAAATATGCAAAATTTTGTATAATTTTTTAACCGTTGCCACAATATGGGTTGTATTGCTAACAAAAAGAATATGGGCTCCAAAAAAACCTTAAGAATTAGCAAATGGGCTGTAAATTATTAGAAATAATGGCAGATGGGCTGTATGCTGTTTTCCACAGATTTGAGGCTTTCCTAAAAAAGGTTGACGCACAAGCACTGACTGTTGGATGTCCCTCCAATGGCCGTCGTGCTTCTTCAATCTCTGCTCTTCCTGCTCCAGCCGCTCAAACAAGCGCCGGCGGGACTGCCTGCTCCCTCCTCCTCGCGGCCAGCTGTGCTGCCGCGCAGGCCTCACCGCCCGACCGTACTCCCATCGCTGGCCTAGCCATCCCTCTACTCACCCACACCTGCTGTTATTCTCCGGCGACGGCAGACGAACCAGTAAACCCTCGTACAGTCATACTCCCCTCCGCGTGGGAAACAACTGTCGAGTCTTCCCTGCCTCCGTGTCGTCCCCTTCCTAGGCCTCGCCATCGTCCACCGCCCTGGTGCTCTCGGCGCGGCGTGGTCAATGTGGTCAAGGAACGACTTCCATCGGACGTGGACTGTACGTGGAGAGGCTGACAGCTGGGTCCACGGCCGCAGCAAGGAAGTGCCTCCTTATTACGCGGAAAATAATGATTCCTCCACCTGACAGCTGGGACCCACCGGACGGGCCACTGTATTTTGCAAAAAACATGTTTCCCCCTGACTGCTGGGACCCACCAGCTACATCTTCACACGCAAGGAAGTGCGTCCGGGCAAAAAAACAAAATGATTCGCCCCCTGACTGCTGGGACCGAGCAGCTACATCTTCGCGGGCAAGGAAGTGCCTGACAGTCAGGACCCACCTGGTCGAAGCGTACGTAGCATTGTCATTCTGGTCGCGAACGTGTACGTACATACTGGTCGATGTAGAGGCGCGCACGTGTCGTAGTAGAGGTGCGCACGTAGCATTTACACGTACGTACAGCGGCCAGGGTGCAAGAAAGATAATATGGCCACGTATGTGTACATACGGGCGGGGTCTCGAATGCCTACTCACGCATACGTACGGCCAGGGCTCGTGTACATGGCTGGGTCGGAACAGAGAAACAGCATCGTCGTCGTGTTCATGGGGAGGCAACAGAATGCGTCATGTTCATGGGGAGGCAACGAAATGCGTCGTGTTCATCGGGAGGGCTTGGACGGAACAGGCGATGGAAACGAGGCCTGGCATACCGCAGAACGGAGGAAACGGCCTTGTGTTCGATCGGCCACATTCGAAACGGGGTCCTGTTCATCGGGAGGGGTCTGGCGTACCGCAAAACGGAGGAAACAGACCTCCTATGGTTGAAACGGGGGTCCTGTTGATCGGGAGGGGTGTGGCATACCGCAAAACGGAGGAAACGAACTTGTGTTGGAGCGCTACGATCAAAACGGGGGTCCTGTTCATCGGGAGGGGTGTGGCGTACCGCAAAACGGGACTCCACAGGATACTGTTCATCTCCACCGTTGACCTCCTCCAGCCTCCACGGGCTCCTGTTCATCCAGCCTCCATGGGCTCCTGTTCATCCAGCCTCCACCGCGCACTACTCCACCGGCTACTGTTCAACCACCCCTCCACCATCTACTGTTCATCCAGCCCTCCACACCACGGGGTCTTGTTCAACCACCCCTCCACGGGCACCCCTCCACCGTCTACTATTAATCCAGCCCTCCACACCACGGGGTCCTGTTCAACCACCCCTCCACCGTCTACTGTTCATCCAGCCCTCCACACCACAGGGTCCTGTTCATCCACCCCTCCACGGGCACCCCTCCATCGTCTACTGTTCATCCAGCCCTCCACCATACCACGGGGTCCTGTTCATCCAGAGGCAACGCCACCGCTCACTGTTCATCCAACCCCCCCCCCTACAACGCTCACTGTTCATCCCATCGATCGGCTTCAGTTAGCAGCAGTAGCGAACGAATCGCTCGATCGGGTTCAGTTAACAGCCATCGATCGATCACTCGGGTTCAGTAACGCGTAGCCTGCAGTGCAATCGCTCGGGTTCAGTTAGAGCCCAACGCCTCGCTCGGGCTCAGTTAGAGCCAACGCCTCGCACACACACGCGTACGTGTATGAGAGAAACGCGCATCGCTCGGCTCCCGACCTCCCACCGTAACCGGGAACTCCCCGAAATTTTCCTCCCCTCGCTTCTACCACGGTTTTTTCCGTCATGGACGGCCCAAAGAATGTCATGCAACTACGTCTCCGGCCCGCCCAGGATGAAAAGCCCATTTTCTGTCATGATTTTTTGTCATAGAAGTAGGAGCCCACCACATCTATGATGATACCAGGTTTTGTCACAATTATCGTCATAGAAGTGTCATATGTATGACAGAAAAAAAATTTGCTCGGCCCAAAATGTCACGGATGTGTCTTTTTTTGTAGTGTGAATATCCAAAGGAATTCTTTGTTGAAGACCTAGAGTATCTGCCCCGCACTGTTTATCAAATCATCAGGCAAACTCTATGGCCTGTCAAAGGACATTCTCTTGCAGTCAAGCTAGAAGGCACAATGAAGACATTGGTTTTCTATATCTTCAATGGCATCAGCTTCAATGCTCCGGACTTCTTCATCAGGAAATTGGCTGCATCTGGCTCCGATATATTTGGTCTAAAGTTCTTTGCTCCATGGGTAATGCGCCTCATCAAGCTTCACTCTGCTATCAACTATCAGCCTTCTGCGTGCAATCATCTCATATTCTTGCCAGAGGTTGATCTATCTGTCGAAGCCATATACCCAGAGCCTGCCAAGGAGCCAATTTATCTTCACAACACTGATCACCAAAGCTTCACTCAACCTAATGAAGGAGTTCTTGCTGCCTCTCGTGTTTATCCTTTGGCTGGAAATACATGTGCACCTCGTGCCCATACTGAAGCCACTGAAAGCACAATTGCCCAAAGGCCTCGGAAGCGATCTTGTGTTCTCGACGACCGAGAGCTTCTCATCGCCCTGCATCAAAAACAAGATAAGCATCATGACTGGCTCAAGCGTCAGATGCAGAGCCTCTTGGTGGATGTTAATCGCATTCGCAACCTTGCCACCAAGAATGCATTTGTCACTCATGAAACCTGTCGGCGGTCGTGCAAGAGTCTGACTTTGCTGAGCTCTGAAGATGAGGATGGCTTCGCTAGAGATTCAAGTTTGATTCCACTCCTCCCAGGAATGCTCACTCGCGTCGGACTCCCTCACTTGAAGACTCTGACTACTCATCCTCAGCTGCAACTGTCAATGCCAGAGTTATTGATGACAAAGATGATGCTACTTCACCAACTACAACTTCACCTCAAATCAACACTGCACCAAGTTCTTCTGCAGCACCAGACCTCAACGACAACCCTGCTGCTTCGCGTACTCCTCATGGGAACGAGTAGAAGCTCTATGTCTTCAAACCTTTTTGGTCCTCACTGACAAAAGGTGGAGAAGCATATGGGTTGATAGTCTTCAAGCGGGTCCATAAGGGTGGTTGCTATACTTTTGCCAAGTGCTTACAACTCTCTCTTTCGATACATTTGGTTCTTTTGAGTTGTAACACTTAAACTTGATGGTCGTATGCTACCTTTTCTGTCAACTATGTGATGCGATGATAAATTCCGCATGTGCGATGATAAATTCCGCACGAAGACATTTTGCAAACGTCCATTTATCATTATGCATGTCATTATCTTTGTTATATCTTTTCATGCATGATGAATTGTCTTCATAAGTTGAAGAGGATCTCCACAAGTACAACATGCCATGTGTATTTGCATTCAAAAGCAAAATACTTATATGCACATCTTTAGGGGGAGCCTTTTGCTACTTATGAAGACAATACCTTAATCCTTTACAATTTCACATACTTTTATCCCCGTTGAAAACTTCAACTAGTTTGTCATCAATCACCAAAAAGGGGGAGATTGTAAGTGCATCTAGTGCCACCCCTAGTTGGTTTTGGAGTATTGACGACAAACCTGATTGAGGGAGTAATGTGTTTGTGAGAATTGCAGGATAACACAGGTAGTAGTCCCTCATTGATTCGATTTAGCTACCAGAGATGACCCCTAAAAATGTGTGAAGACATTGAAGACAATGGTGGTCTATGAAGAGTTTCACGTTGAAGACTATGACATGAGAAGACATCATATAAAGACTATGGATTGCGAAGACATGGTTGTTTTGTAGTTTCCTTTTCTTATTTGTTGAGTCATAGGAACCACCATACTATTAAGTGGGGTCCAAGTGAACAAAGTCAGAGTGACTGAAGTGATGCTCAACCAAATCCTATGTCTTTGAGCGAAGACAATGAGAGCAAATCTTATCCAGAGCTGGATAAGTCAGCTTTACTTGTAGCCCAAGTCAAGCTGCCGCGTGTGTTTGAAATCTGACCGTTGGAACACGTGTCAGTTCCTTAGTGACCCAGGGTCATTTCGGACAAATCAGGTCGGGTTGCCTAGTGGCTATAAATAGCCCACCCCCTACACCATAAATTGGGGGATGCTTAGAGTTAGTGCACGGATTTTGTCATTTGAGACCAACCCACCTCGAAGCCTTTGAGAGAGAAATCCTTGCGAGGACAAAGCCCTAAACACCCAGAGCCAAAGATTGTTAGGCATCACTGAAGTCTTTCTGTCTGCGTGATCTGAAGGCTTGTTGCACTTGAGGACTGTGAATCCTCCAGCCGGTTAGGCGTCGCGTTCTGAGCATCCAAGAGTCATTGTGGATCGCCAGTGAACAAAGTCTGTGAAGGTTTGGAAGTCTACCTTGAAGACTTACCAGCATGATTGGGCGAGGACTATGTGTCCTTAGCTCAAGGGGTATAAGGTGAAGACGCGGTCTTCTGAGTTGAATCTCAGCCTCCCTAACCAGACGTACAGTTTTCACAGCAACTGGAACTGGTCCAGCAAATACATGTCCTCACCTAGCAACTGGTTCTATCCTTACCTCTCTCTCTACTTATAGTTTGTCTTCATGAAGTCATTGCATGCTTGCATGATATGATTGACTTCACTATGTGAAGACTGTTGTTGATTGGTTTCATACTTTCTTCCATCTTGATCCATACTACCTAGCTGCTGATAGTCTTGGTGCTTTAACTTCATTACTTACTTGACTATGGCTTGTCTAGTGTAGTCTACCTTCCGCTGCATATCAATAGGTTCATTTCTACTGTTTGTCTTCGAAGCCCCCGTGTTTTGAAGACTTTCATAAAAATCGCCTATTCACCCCCCCCCCCTCTAGTCGATAACTAGCACTTTCAGGTGCAGAGCCACCCGAAGCCAGAGGAGTATTCGTTCTCCCACCGCAAGGGGAGGCCGGATGGCGCGACGTCACTTCCTCGCCATTCTCCATGGTTCCCTCGATGCTCGCCTCATTTCAGCGGCATCGGTAGGGTTTAAGGTAATCTTCGCACTAACCTAATCTTCCATCTGCTCATGCTTACAATCAGTGTGACAGCTAATAAAAATCATGCTTACAATCAGTCTCCGAGTAATATGCCAATCACCCTAAAATAGCTCTGGACCTTTGGGTCAAAGTTGTGACACTGTGTACAAATAAAGAAAAATAGATTGGTGCTTCTTTCAGAAAAGAGTACACCCTAGAAAACGGCCAATATAAGCTACTAGTATTTTTTTAAGTCTAAGCTACTAGTATTTGGTTAGAGGATTTGCTACCGAGAAAGATCCGTCCATAGTGAGCGCCACACATCCCACTAATGGTGGTGGATGCCAATGCTTAGATGGAGCAGGGTTGGTGTCGGTAATTTTTACTTAGCACCTCGCACTCTGCATATATGCCGGTTCCATCCGTACATTTGTGCAGTTCCACCAAAATGCAGCTGAATAACCCTGTTTGCACAGATAATGAAAAGGCGTGATTACATTATAGTGGCACTAGTTGATGAAACATACACTAATAAATAGAAGAAAATATTGCGATAGTATCATAGTATGCCATGCTGCGAGGGTGAGATGGGCCCTGCGACGCCTCATACTGGAAATTGACCCAAGTCTCCCCGACACACCTTCTGCCAGTGATGAACATCAGTGTACAGCGGTAGTACAAGGAGGGGCCTTGAGACATTCCAATCTCTATTTTTGTGCGGATCAACTAATATTAAGCACCCCAGTTTGCAGAAATGCTTAAACGTTAACAATGGGACTAGTTGATGAAACATATACTAACAAAGAGAAGCACTTTCTTTATCTACATTGGAAATGAAATGATAGAGAGGACACTCGCTCTATTTTAACTATATTATTACTTCATTTTATCAGTGGCACTAGGGTCGGGCAGGTGGCAAACGATGTGTACCGTGCGTCGCAAGGATGGAGGCCGGCGGTGCTTAGGCTAGGATGCTGAAGCTGGCTCTTTCAGTCCCTATCTTCCCCTCTGATGTTTCTGTGGTAGCATTTGGGTTGTAATCCAAACTTGGTCGAGCTGGTGCTGCATCCCCCTACCTGCCTAGCTTATGTGGCGAACTTGTCTCCTGCTAGTACTCAGTCTGTTCTAGTAGTAGTTGCATAACTGCTCGTTTACACTGAGATGTTGTCGGATAATGGTTCTCTATGGTTGGATTTCTTTAATGAAATCGAAGGAAACCCCCTCTTTCGATATATAAAAAAATTAGTGCCACTATATTAAGGTGCAAAATAATAACATTACTGCTTTATCATGGTTGTGCCAAAACAGTAGCACAAGAGCACACTCAACATGCAGGATCTTTGGCAAACGGTTAGACCAAAAAGGAACATACCTCGTGATGGGAACCATGTCTGCAGTCAACGCCATCGTAGAAGGGATGACACCAGTCACCAACATGGATGATTCAATTCATGGGACCTTTTGGTGCAATTCACCTAAAATGAAGCAATGTCCCATGAGCTAGCAGCTTCTTCTTCATATTTTTTTAAGAAAAGGGCTCCAGCCCCGGTTCCATTTTCATTAGAAAACAAAACCCACAGAGCTTCTTCTTCATTAGTTGCAATAAAATTGAGCAACGTCAAGGTTGGTTGTGAAGCTACTGGAATGTTCAACTATAATTTGGATATCATTTGTCTAGTTGAACAAAGATCAAGCGTGAAATGTATGGCTCTGTTTGCACAAAAAAGGTGGAAAGGAGGGTGACAAACAAGTGATGAAACATACATCAAATGAAAAGAAGCATGTTCCTTATATGAATGGCAATCCTACAAGGACAGTAGCAATTTCTAAAGCAGCAGCATTGCTAGATATTAGTGTCCCACACTAGGATTAACTATGACAACCATTAAATAAGACATTACTTTAATGGTGCCATCGCTTCATTTTACCAGCAACATTGGTTTAACGTGTCCTTACTTTTAGCAGTCCGACTGCTACATTTTACCAGTGGCATTACATAAGAGTGGCTCGGGGCAACAAACATCAAAACATGATATCTGGGTTGGTCCCATTTTTGTTCAGTATAGCCACCTTATATTGTGTGACGCTAGCAAATATAGTGTTGGACTTACTCAGTTGACTTGTCCCCCTATCCCCACTTTCTTTCCTTTTTCAACCAATAGATCGAGTTTATATTGAGTTTGTACTGTGTTTCCCTTTATTTCCTTATTAGACCTAGAGACCAGTTGGATAGCCAGTCTCTAGTACTTTTCGCCCCCATTATTTCCTCTTTCGACTAAGTCCTAGATTCAGGTAACAAATATTCCCCCACCCCCACCCCCACCCCCTTTCTTCCTTGTTTGAACCAAGTAGTACTAGATTCGAGTGCATGAACTAGTTTTACCTCTTAACAGTAAATATTTAGGTGGCTTTCGAACAGCCGATCGATCCTACTCCCTCCGTTCCAAAATAGATGACTCAACTTTGTACTAACTTTAGTACAAAGTTAATACAAAGTTGGGTCATCTATTTTGGAACGGAGGGAGTATCTACGAGGGGGCTAGGGAAATAGTAAAAGATATAAATGCAGCGATGTCAAGAGCTCGGAAAGTAGAGCAAGGCCGGTTTCGAAGGAAGTTATACATGAGGGTCATTGGGATGTCGCTAGGTGGGCGGCGGGAGGCCGGATCTACCCACACTACGGCAGCGAGGAAGAAGGGGTCGGAGGCCCTCCCTAGCCAGCGGTGCTTGGGATAGAACGGCAAGGCACGCTGATCGGGACGCACCGGCAGTGGGTAACAGCCGTCGCCAAGGACGACCGCGTGAACGTTGCACCTTCTCACCTTCCCCGGTGAAGAGGATCCGGCTGGATCTGTGACCAGCAGTGAGCAGAGAGAGAAAGACTGTGTGGCCACCGCTGTTGTGTTTAGATCTGGAGAGTACGACACAGTGTGCAGAGAGCAACACTAGCAAGCAAGTGCGGAGGCTCCTGCCTATATATAGTGGAGTACTACAAGTTTTCTTTTGTCTACTGGAGTCGGCTTGACCTCGTCAATGACTGTCTTCATGCATGTGCCCCAGAGGCGCAGTTATCCTCATTTTGATCTGAAGCACCGGATTATAACATGACAAGAAACCATAACCTCACTGCCCAAAGGAGACAACATGAATCCCGACGGACAAACTAGACGAGGATCAAAGCTCAAATTAAAGATAAACTCGTAGAAAAGGGGTCCATCAATAGATGCCCTAATTAACATAGCTGGCTTGACATATATGGCAGCCGAGTAGTCTTCGTGCATGTGGCCCCCATGACTAGTGCCTTGGAGGAACTCAGTTGTCGTTGTTTAACCCTCGCAGTGATCCGAAGCACATGACACCTAATTTTGCGAGATGACAAGAAACCTTTTTTTAGATTTCTCACCAGAACTACAACCCTATACAACACAACTTGCACGATATGTAGACGATAACCAATCCTAGCGTGTCTGCTGGAGTCTGGTCACATGCATGGACGAACTGATATTCCGTGTCATGCAGGGATCGTCCAGGCACCAACGTCGAGGCCTCCGCCAACGTCTGTACAACACTTCTCTAGTACTATCGCTCATCTCTCTCTTCTATTAACTCACCCTACTTGCGGGGTCGGGGAGTGTGCCTATGGTCGGTTCTCAATTGTGGTCCCACATGTGTGTGCAAACGCAATATGACGCGCGTTCCATTTGGAGAACGACATGCCAGACCGACCGACTGTCTAGGGTGCGACGCGAACGCGACGGGCGTGCTGTATATAGTACTCCGTAAATGTGTATCGCTGTTTTCTTGAGGCTTTGCTCCATGGAGCAATCCATGGATACAAAATTAGTATACTGTACTATTTAAAAGTCGAGGGCGGGGTTTTTCCCGTGCGGTAGGTGGGGCAGTTCCGCCTAGTCGGTTTGACAGAGACGCGAGAAGATGAGGGAGTAGGCTGTTGTAAACGTAGGGTTGTGTGATTTGACAGCGAGTTACTGTTGGACAGGTAGGGCCTGGTTATTTGACTTGCCATTATCATTTTAACTGCGGCGCTACGACCGGCGTGAGTCTCCCGATTCCTAACCACCTCCATACAGGTGCCTCTCCCGATGCTCCACCATGTAGAGGCCGGCTCTTGCTTGAGAGTCCACTCCTCCACTTTTTCCTTGCCTCTTTCCCCCACATATGCAAAAATGCCATGTAAAGCGGGCTTATAGCCCACTATTGTACTTGATCCTATAGGTGCTAAGCCTGCCACATAGGCATAAAGTCTGATGTGGCAAGTTAATTAAGAAGAGAGAGACTAGTTTGGTGACCCCAGGAAGAAACGATGCTAAGTGCGTGTACCTAGATGAAGCAAGCTTAGCAACAAAAAAACTAAGCACCTATGCATTGGGGACTTGAGTTGCTAAGCCATTTAATGCCCATAGCACCTCATCTAAGCACCATTTCATTGGAATAGGTCACTCCTTGGCAAATGCAATAAATACTACGAAGAAAGAGATAGAGAGAAGTAAACAAAAAATACTTTTATAGCCAACCTTATAGCTAACCTTGTTGTATGAGTGACTAAGTGATGACTATGTATGACATGCCAACATCAGATAGCCTAACACACAATGTTAAATCTCCAAGGGCGCAACTGCGTGAGCGAGGCGATGGACATGGTAGGCATGACCATGATACGGGCTGCTAGCAGCCCTTGAATCTGAGATCGAACGGTCGCATGCTAAGTTGCTGAAAATTTGTAGAATAACCCTCCAGGATAGGATATTCACCCATAGGTCTAGAATCACGCCATGCAACCGTTCGATCTCAGATCCAAGGGCTCTCGGAAGCCCATATCATGGGAGAATGGAAAACTTCGTATCACCTGTAATTTTCCTGACGCTTGACATGACATCGAAAGCCATTTAATTGGGAGTCGAGTAGACATGACATCTAATTGGGCCCCCATAGTACTGTGCAT
>NC_041382.1:243003246-243019817 GCF_002162155.2 Triticum dicoccoides | reverse complement strand
GCCCACTCGGCATTTTTACAATCGATAAACCGCTCCTAGTCTTCCCATCCTTTCCCTCCTCCCAAATCCATGGCGTCCCAAATCTCCATGATCGGCGGTGATTACAAGGTTAGAACCATCACCGGCGATGAGTTCGACGTCATCTACACCCGTTCTTCCGCAATGGTGAAAGAATGCCTTGCTCGCTTGAAACGCATGTTCGAAAACTCAAATGATGAGTGGGTCGCTGGTCTAGATGTCGAGTACACCACAGTCCTCGGAAGCGAGAAGAATCTAAAGGAGGCAGAGAAGAAGAAGCCCGCTGTGATCCAGGTTTGTGTGCATGACTTATGCTTGGTCTACCACATATGCCATGTCGACGTTGAGTGCGAGGAATTTAAGAAGTTCCTCATGGGCGGCCGAGTCAAATTCATTAATGTAGACTTTAGGAACGACAATGAAATCCTGGATCGGATAGGCCTCGTTGTAGGCGACCCCTTGGACCTCCAGAAGGAAGGGTTGGTGTCCTCCCGTGATTAGCCTTCAATGCTGACCCTGACAGGAGCCATGATTCATCCTTTGTACGGTAAACTGAAGAAACCTCTGCACACGTTTCCTCATGCATGGCAGTGGAATGTACTAGATATAGACCACATCCACTACGCTGCAATGGATGGATACCTTTGTTTCAATATCTACAAGGTTTGGATGAAGAGCAAGAGCCAAGTGTGCGGTTCAAGCAAGGAAGTATCGCCCAAGAGGAAGAGGGACAAGGACGAAGTCGAGGACGTGGACGATGACTCTGAGTAAGGTGGCAGTGTCGTTGCTCATGGTGGTTCTAATGCAGTGTCTACCAGATTAGTTGCTTAGTTTAATTTCTGGTGTGCTTAGTTTTATTTGAGGGGTGTGTTGTGCTGAGCCCACAGCAAAACTATGTTATGTTTCTTCTCGTTACTTTAACTCTTAAGTACGTACATACTAGTATTTCTTACAGTTCATCTTTTAGTTGATATAGTACTGCGACTACCACTCATTTCTTCACATTATATACATACAATATATATATGGCCAACATCATATAGCCAGCAGTTTAGTTGTCAAAGAATTTTAGGGGGCTTAGTTTTGTCAAAGAATTTCAGGGTGCTTAGTTTTATTTGACGGGTGTGTTGTGCTGGACACCATTATTGTGACTCAAATCACTTTTGCCATGTTATAATGACATAAATACCAATGGACCAACATATCAGCTCTCCCTCTACCTCACTATAGTAAAATAAAGTGTGGGGCCTACTTGATCCCAACAGCGTTCTTATTTTCCTGTAAAATTGTTCGCTTGGTTACTGTCGGTGTCAAAACCGGCGGATCTCGGGTAGGGGGTCCCGAACTGTGAGTCTAGGATCGATGGTAACAGGAGACGGGGGACATGATGTTTACCCAGGTTTGGGCCCTCTCTATGGAGGTAATACCCTACGTCTTGCTTGATTGATCTTGATGAATATGAGTGTTACAAGAGTTGATCTACCACGAGATCGTAATGGCTAAACCCTAGAAGCCTAGCCTATATGACTATGGTAATGAATATATCTATTCCGGATTAACCCCTCCAGTTTATATAGACACCGAGGGGATCTAGGGTTTACATAGAGTCGGTTACATAAGAAGGAATCTTCATAGTCGGTCACCAAGCTTGCCTTCCACGCCAAGGAGAGTCCAATCCGGACACAGGTACAGTCTTCGGCCTTAATGTCTTCACAGCCCATCAGTCCGTCCCATGGATAACAGGCCGGATGCCCGAGGACCCCTTAGTCCAGGACTCCCTTAGTGGCCCTTGAACCTGGCTTCAATGACGAGGAGTCCAGCGCGCAGATTGTCTTCGGCATTGCAAGGCGGGTTCCCCCTTTCGAACTCCTAGTTGATCTTCAGATGTAATGATCGTATCTGGACTTGTATGCACAACCGTAGAGGACATAATATTTCATGAGTTCCACCGACCACTTTTTGGTAATATGACACCATGCCTGCCCGGCCACTACTTGCGAACCGTTTTAGCCGGCCCGTTGCCCCACGTCCCAAGACGTGGTCTTATTGGCGCGTCTTATCCAAGCAGAGATCGTGCCTCCCTTTTTTAAGAGATTCCTGTCAACTCGGATGTGGGTAACCCAACCGTCGCTTGGGTATAACTCCTTGGAAACAACTAAGTTTTTGAGGCCCAAGAGGAGATGTTTGATATTTGCGGCCTTTATATAGGGGTACAAACCCGTCTTTTTCTAACATGCTTGCCTCTTTCTCAACCCCTGCTACCCCAAGTTCCAACACCCAAGTTTCGGGCGCCACCAGCCCCAATCATGTCCGGATCCAACCATCAAGGCCGGTGGGTAGCTTCTTCTATTGCAGAGGAAGACATTGCAAAGCTTCGGGCGGCGAGGTACCTAACCGCTGAAATCCATCATCAGCTTCCTGTCGAGGGGCAGGTTATTCCCACCCCCAGATTCGGCGAGAGGGTCGTGTTCGTGTCCCACTTCCTCTGCGGGTTGGGGTTTGCACTTAACCCCTTCGTCCGAGGGCTCATGTTCTATTACGGGCTAGACTTTCACGAATTGGCCCCTGACTCTATTCTTCTTATCTCGACGTTTATCGTCACGTGCGAAGCCTTCCTCCGAACTCCTCCGCACTTTGGCTTGTGGCTCAAGACCTTTGGTGTGAAGCTACAAGTGGTAGAGGGGGAGCAGGCCGAGTGCGGCGGTGCTACAGTGAGCAAGCTTGCTAGCGGCATTTGGCTGAAAGGATCCTTCACCAAATCTTCCGATCTGTGGCAGCAGGGGTGGTTCTCTATCATCGAGCCCCGTAGCTCCAAGTGGGCAACTGCGCCCGCATTCTGATCCAACCCCCAATTCAGCTTGCATCATGGATTAGCAAGGGGCTGGATTGGGGATCAATGAATGATGTGTGAACTTTGCAAAGTCGCATCCGAAGCCTCATTTAGAGGGACATCGACATAGCCAACGTCGTTCAAGTAATGCTAGTTCGCCGGACCCTGCCGTGCCAGTGATGGCCTCTCCGCCTATGGGAGTTCAATCCATAAGGGCCGCAGACTCTTCAGCACTTCTTCGGCACAACACACGAAGGAATGTGGAGATTATTCTTCGGGAAACGAAGGCAATGGTCGGACACCACCGAAGATGTCGGCCTAGACTGTAACCATCCGGATACCCCGGTAAGTACCCGTTTACCGAATACCTTATAGTCAGATACCCAGTGGCAAGATACCAACAGTATCATCCTTTTTCAGGGCTGGATAAAGAAGGTGGAACTGATTAGGTGTCCGGCTCCCCTTCCCGAAGACTCAGCTACTCCCGTGTTAACAAGGATGCTGACCTCGGCACCATACCAGGCACCAGCAGGGGAGGGCGAGAAGACCCAAGATGACCTTGGTTCCGGAGGTAAGTCAGACACTGAGTCCGGAAAAATCGACCTTTCCTCGCCCAAAGACGGAGGCGGAAAAGGACCCAGTATCCCTTCTCCAAACAGGAGGAAAAGAGCCGCCTCGGAAGATTGGGAGGGGCGGTCTTCCAAGAAGGGCAAGATGCCACCGTCGATCGGCTTAGGTCTGGAAAGCGACGCCGTTGAGCAGCTCCAACAGGGGGACAAGCCCTCGGCCAAACCGTAAGAGAATCTGGAGTACTTTGATAGCGTCCCGCTTCGTCATTGTTACCGAAGATACACGTAACACATTTATGCATTTTTACAGGTCGACACAGAATTTTTCTGGGCGATCCTCTTCTTCGGGGAGTCTCCTCCCAGAGATGATGGAGAGCGAGATGCCTCCTCCGACCTCCTCGCCCAATAAGGCGGATGACTCTGAAGTGTCATCGCGGAGGGTCCCTTTAGACCAGGGGACAAAAGAGGCAGTACCCAAAGGTGGACCTGCGACCATCCGGGATTCCGGGGCTGATGATAACAAAGGCCCTAGACTGTCTGGTTCACAGCCGATGATGATTATGGAGACGGGTGAGCAGATTCCTTCAAAGGATGATTGTGCTTTTGGAGCAGCTTCCGGAGACCCGGGGACTTCGGATATGTTGCAGGACATGTTGCGGAAAGCATCTGTCTCGGGGGAACAACGTACCTTGATGGGTATAGTGATTGAAAAGATTTCGTCCGTGAAGAGCGGATTAAATGAAGCCTTCATGAGCCTACTGAAGGGCTTCGAGGTTTTTGACATAATGTTTTCATCTATGTTTCATTTGCAAAGATGCGCCTGTGTATAGGTAGTAGCCCCTGATACTCGGGTTGGGTTTCGTTGGGAAGCAAAACGGAGGATCGAAAAGGATCGTTTGAGGACTAACCTGACCGACTTTGAACACAGGCTGCTTCCCCCTTGGCCGCTTCCCGGACTATGGAAATTGCCGAGTTGCAGCAGAAGCTTGATGTGGCAGGGGATGATCTTGCTTTAATCAATATGCGTCTTAACGAGTCGCAAGGTATGTATTCGGGGCAATCCTCATATAGTTTTGTGGTATAAGCATGATGCCGAGATTTAGATGCTGGAATATGCATGGCTACAGATGGTGCTACCGCCGTTGAAGTTCTTCGAGCGGATCTGGCCCGGGACAAGGAGCAGGCTCGTCGTAGTAGTGCTGCTGCCGAAAAGGCATCGACTGAATTAAAAGCTGAACAAGCTGCACGGCGCCAAGATGAGGAGAAGATAACCACTATGATGCTCGAACTAGAGAATGCTACCGGCCGCTGTGAATTTCTGGAGAAGGAGAGTAAAGCCTTAACGACTGATCTGGACAAGGCCTTACAAGAGGCTAGAGCAGCGCGGTTGAAATCCAGAGCAGCCCATGAGGAGGTTCGACAGGCGAGGGAGATTGCGGCTGGAAAGCCCTTTCTGCTGCAAACTAAGTTCGGTGACCCGAACTATGCCCAGCTTAACCAAGTATGGAGTTCTCCGGACGAGTTCTTGGACTTGCCGAAGAGTTCTGCCGATGCAGCGCAGTATTACCAAGTGCAAGATGGATATGCAATGGAGAAGCTTTTTTGGTCGCAGTTTGGCGCATCAAAGCGCCCTCTGTTGCTCAATGAACAGATGTCCCAATGGGCCGAACTTCATAGGATATCCGGCGCTGCCATGAAGGATGTCGTAATCCGGTTGTGGCCAACCGAGCCTATTCCGAATAGCTATTTCGGATTGGTGCAGAGGCTTGTTGATGCGATGTCACGTATCGATGCTGTCAAGCGATCATCGTGCATTGAGGGTGCGTGGATGGATTTTGCCCGAGTCAAAAGATTCTGGGGGAAGATGAAGGCCATCGATGTTGTGACAAAGAGTCCACCCAAAGGCAAGGACCGCCCAGAACCGGAGCATTATTTTGAAGACGTCCTAGTGGCCGCCCGCTTTATAGAGGGTCAGTGCTCGAAAGACATAATGTTCGAGTGAGGTGTATGAAAATTGTAAAAGACAATTTTATAGTTAATCTATTTATGTATGCGGCGTATGATGCCTTACATATTTGATCTGAAAAAGATCCCTCGTGTGACATGGAGAATCGCTAAATATTCCAAGAAGTCGTCAAGTGGTTGACCAGTTCACGCCCAAGACAATGATTCGGAGCTGATGCATATAAGGCCAAACTTGCGATGCCGAAGTATGCTATAGAGTTGTTCGGACTTTTACTGGCAACTCATTTGTTCCCACAGCAAGCCCCTGGCAGGTTATGCCAAGGTATTTCTGTGAAATAACCGTAGGAGCCATATTTGTTGGGGAAACAATGCGGATGATTAGTTCGGATATTGTTTAATGGGAAATGAGTGATATGCCAATGATTACTTATGATATATATATATAGGCCATCCTCCTGGCTATTTGACATGCTCGGGGTTGGAGGCGGAGGAACAGGCATAGTACATGCTCGAGAAATAGAGAGTGCGGTCTACAGAAAGTTATTTTGGACCTCCTGTCGCACGTCTGCGCCGCCAGTCCTCGGTTGGGGGAATCCTTGATGGAAATAGCCCCTTAGGTGAGAGTACGGATCCGGACTCCGATAGAGCCAGTTTCCGATGTTCATCCTGTTCGTCACCTGTTTTTAAAGGATAGCGAAGGAAGAAATAAAAAGAAGATAAATAATAATAAGAAAATTTACTAGAGTGCTTGCAGGCTTGTCCGTATTGTGCTTCTACCAATGCCCATGGTATCTTGAGTGCGTAATGATGTATGCGCGGTACAAACATTGTAGGTGTACGGAGTGGGCGGTGGAAGCTGGGTTGCTATTTCCGTTCTAGGAGTAGTTGATCCTCGGGTGGAGACTGCTTCTGACCCCCGGTGTTTCATTGGTGAACCTTTCCGTCATCCCTGTCGCTTGGCGGCCTCCTCCCCCTGTGTTCGGCGTTGAGCTTGCCGGCCTGTTTAAAGACCCAGCAGTTTCTGTTGGTATGATTAGCTGGTTTATCGGGGTGGCCATGAATCTGGCAGGGTCGGTCCAATATCATGTCCGGGTTGGATGGTTCGTCTCGATTCGTCTTGAATGGCTTCTTCCGCTGACCGGGCTTGGGGTTGATGAATCCGGCATTGACCGCTGTGTCGCCTGATCTTCCGTTATCATTGCGACCGTTGTTTTTGCTTCCTCATGGCTTGTCGTTGTTGTCTCGGATTTTGGAGGTTCCCTGGTTGCTGGCGCTATTGCTTCTATGAGCGAGCCAACTGTCTTCTCCCATGCAAAAGCGGGTCATTAGAGTAGTGAGGGTTGTCATGGATTTAGGTCCTTCTTGGCCGAGGTGGCATGCAAGCCATTTGTCCCGGACGCTATGTCTGAAAGCCGCAAGGGCTTCCACGTCCGGACAGTCGATGATTTGGTTCTTTTTGACTAAGAACCAAGTCCAGAGCTCCCTAACTGATTCTCCGGGCTGTTGGACAATGTGACCTAGATCAGCGGCATCCGGTGGCCGGACATGTGTTCCCCAGAAGTTATCGAGGAAGGCCTCTTCCAAGTTCTCCCAGCTGCCTATGGAATTTTCAGGCAGGCTGTTTAACCAGTACCGAGCTGGCCCTTTTAGTTTTAGTGGGAGGTATTTAATGGCGTGGAGGTCGTCCCCACGGGCCATATGGACGTGGAGAATGAAATCTTCTATCCATACCGCGGGATCAGTTGTCCCATCGTATGATTCAATATTGACGGGTTTGAATCCTTCGGGGAATTCATGATCCATTACTTCATCAGTGGAGCAAAGCGGGTGTGCGGCGCCTCTATGTTGGGCCACACTGCAACATAACTCCGAAGGAGTCCCTTTGCGGTTTTCGGCTCGGGCGTGGCGAGGTTTGACACGTCCGAATAGGTAGCCATCGTCGCGTATCGAAGCATGCTTTCGCGATCCGTAGATCGGTCTTGCGTGTCCTGCTCTATTGTCCAAGTCCCTCTACAAGTTGTCTGGGTAATCATGGCCTGCGTTGTTCCTTCCTTTATGGCGAGGTGGGGCGGTCTGGTGTTCGGCTTGAGTTGCCTCTTTATCCGGACAGAATTGTCGGCGACCTGCCGCATTGTGTGACGATGGTATGGGCTCCAATGCCCCGTCATCGGACTGGTATAGCAATATGTGCTTTGGGTAGCTTTTTGCTAGGCCACTAAGGTTGTATTCTTTGGCGACCAGGACTTTGGTCTATCTGTCGTTGAGTAGGTCTTGGTCAGCTTGAAGTTGCTGCTGCTTCTTTTTCAGGCTCCTTACCGTAGCTATCAGCCTGCGCTTGAAGCGCTCCTGCTCGAGGGGCTCTTTGGATACGATGAAGTCTTCGTCGCCGAGGCTTACCTCATCTTCGGAGAGCGAAAGGTAGTTGTCGTCCTCCGAACCGTCGCTGGGTGGGGCCTATTCATCGGGGTTGGCTTGCCCGTTTTCCTGTTCCTCCTGCTCGGATATTGCTCCCATAGGGTCTTCATTGCTTTTGGCACCGTCCGGAGTACTATTTTCTCCAGTGCTATCGTTGCTGCGGCGTGACTTGGGGCGGTGTTTGGGGTGCCGGAACTTAGACTATGTCTTGGGAGTTTTAACTGGATCTCCCTTGTCCTTGCCGCGAGGCTTTTTAAGTGTATCGATCATGTACACGTCATATGAAGGGGTGGCCGTCCCATGCCTGATGACTGGCGGGTCTTGGCCTTGCTCCTTATCGGCATCGTCTTCTATGCCCTCAATGTCTTCGGAGCCAGAAGCGGGCATGTCGGTTAAATCCTCGACAGTGGCTATGAAGTGGGTGGCGGGTGGGAAGCGAAATTTCCCATCATCGGCCTCTGGCTCGAACCGAACATAGTTCGTCTGTGAGTCCTTCTCCAAGGACAAGTTCTTTACAGAGTTTAGCACATCACCCAAAGTTGAGTACTGGAAGATGTCTGCGGCTCTAAATTCAAAAATTGATAACCGATCCAGCTCGGTGTCCGCGGGCGTGCCCGGTCCGAAACTTATAGCCGGAGACGAGTCCGGAGTTCCATTGACACAAATATTGCGGGGTGCCGAGCCCGTGTGCAGCTCCAATGCTGTGGACTCTGTGGCCTCGGATGGCACGATCTGCTCTGGTTCTAAGGCCGTTGCAGAAACAGGGACCATCTTCTGGATGTGATCCGATGACAGATTTAAGTCATGTTCATCGGGGCGAGGGGGAGCGATCGCTGCGGTCTCAAAACCATTGAAGATCAAGTCTCCACGGATATCCACGACGTAGTTCAAGATTCCAAATCTGACCTGGTGGCCAGGGGCGTAGCTATTGATCTGCTCCAGATGGCCAAGCGAGTTGGCCCATAGTATGAAGTCGCCGAACACAAAAATTTGTCCGGGGAGGAAGATTTCTCCTTGGACAGCGTCACTATAGACTATTGAAGGGGCCATCAAACCTTTCGTCGACGGCATAGTGGAACTCTCAATGAAAGCACCAATGTCAGTGTCAAAACCGGCGGATCTCGGGTAGGGGGTCCCAACTATGCGTCTAGGATCGATGGTAACAGGAGACAGGGGACACGATGTTTACCCAGGTTCGGGCCCTCTCTATGAAGGTAATAGCCTACGTCCTGCTTGATTGATCTTGATGAATATGATTGTTACAAGAGTTGGTCTACCACGAGATCGTAATGGCTAAAACCTAGAAGCCTAGCCTGTATGACTATTGTAATGAATATATCTATTCCGGATTAACCCCTCCGGTTTATATAGACACCGGGGGGATCTAGGGTTTACATAGAGTCGGTTACATAAGAAGGAATCTTCATAGTCGGTCGCCAAGCTTGCCTTCCACGCCAAGGAGAGTCCAATCCGGACACATGTACAGTCTTCGGCCTTAATGTCTTCACAGCCCATCAGTCCGGCCCATGGATAACAGGTCGGACGCCCGAGGACCCCCTTAGTCCAGGACTCCCTCAGTTACTCCTGACAAGCGGGGCCACACTTATCATTGCGAGAATCGGCTTATTTTTGTCATGTAACATGGTCAACGGGTTTGACGTGAAAATCACAATGTCTAATGGTATTTTTGAGCAAACATCTAACTTAACGATGGCATTTTTGAGATATCTAATTGCACTTTTGAGCAGGCATCTCACGGATCGATGGCATTTTTGAGTAGTTGTAACTTCTAATGGCAAAACTAGGTAGTGATACACAAACTAGTGGCATAAATAATAAGAACCCAATAATTCAATAGGTGTGCTAATTTCGTTAATATAATTTAGCACCCCATTTAAGCACGTACTAGCTTTTTTAATAGTACTATATGCATAATTAGGCAATGAGCGCTCTCTAAATGTACCACCTTTTGTCTTTAATTTCATCTTGTTAGTTTTGCTCCATGGCGCAATCCATCGATCCTACTACTGTACAAAAGTATACATTTTTTTAAAAGGCTAGAGGGCGGGGCAGTCTAGCTAGGTCGGTTTCAAGAGAGGCGAGGGCATTTGTGATTTGATGGCTCATTACTGCTGGAAGGCGGGGCCTTTTGATTTGACTGCTCGTATAAATGTGCCGACGACCTGAGGAGGAGCAAAGAACCATGCGGTATACTCAAGTTTTCCACTGGAGTATGACAGAGGAGCACGAAACACGGCAGCCCAGTGCCATATCTCTACTCTCTACTCTTATTATATATTACTAGCAAGAGGCATTGTTCTATTGGCGATAAAGAATGATCTAATTTGCTAGTCATCTCATTTTTAGCATTGTTCTATTCATGCCTCGCAGAGAACGTGACACGTGCGGCGAAACACCTGAAGCAAAAGAAGAAACACAGGAGCAAAAGAAGAAGGAAAATTATCACCCCAAAAAAAGGAAGACGCACACACAAGTCTAGGGCGCTTCTCTCACTATAGGAAGGGTTGTTGGCCACAGAGTCATAACTGCTTCTTCATCGCCTCCACGACCTCCATCTCCTTGCATGTCTCCTCCGCCATCTTCTTCATTGTGTCCATGACGCGGGATTTCTTGACGCGAGCCTTCATCATCTGTTCCACGGCCGCATTACGTACCTTGACAGCAGCTGGGTGCTCGATGCGGAGCTTCGCCAACTCCTCCTTCTGTTCCATGACGAGGGCCTGCAGCATCTTCATTGAGGAACTACTATTCTCATGCGGCTTCTTCTAGCCGGCGTTCTCCTCCTTCAGCAGCTCGAGCTCATGGCAGAGCTTCGCCTTGTCCTCCTGAAGTTGCAGGATTTCGCCGGTCGCCTTCTTCTCCGAGGCAATGCTCTTCTTCAGCAGCATCACCAAGCCGGCAGGCAACTCTCCCTGCTCACTGAGCTTAGCGGGCATGTCATCGAGGCTCTCCTTCAATAGCTCCACCAAGCCATGGATGAACTCCTTCTGCTTATTGAGGTGCTTATTGAGCTGATCGGGCATGCCATCGAGGGATAACGACTCCAGCACCGCCAGCTCAGCATGTTCGCCTCCGCGGCTAGGGCACTCCTGGGAGCCATCGCTTGCCCGTGAGAGATCTTTCGAGGTCTCTGCGTGGCGGCGAGCCCTCTCTTTTTTCCGCATCCTTGGTTGTCGCTCCCTTGTTACGAGTAGTTCTCGACCTAGAGCTCTGCACACCATCCATGGCAAGGACGGACGAAGAAGGAGGACTTATGAGGAGGAAGGTAGAGTAATTTTCGGTTAGGTAGTTCCCCTTTTTATAACCTAAGTACTATCACTAGTACTAAAACTTGCATAGTGGGAACACGTTCAGGTTTGATACATACTGGTAGGTGTGAGCAGGCTTGCACTTAATTATAGCAGTAGTACTTTGGAATGTGATGGGAACAAGGTAAAGATTAATTGATGGTTTTGGTTTCGAGGCCCGAAATGGCTCCCGATGAGTTTAGTAGAACATAAATTTCAAGTACTCCCGATGAGTTTAGTAGAACATAAATTGTTTAACATAAAAAATATATCATTAAAATAGAATATTTAAAGTTTGTAATGATATATTTTTCGTAATGTATGCCTCTTATTAAGTTGGTCAAATTAATGACCTAAGTACACGTGCAAGACTTGTAAACTGAGATAGAGGGAGTACTACACTGCTCAAATGCGGTCGCACAAGTCAGTGATGTAAATGGTCGTACATGTCAGACCAAGTCGATGTGTGTCCCTTCGGTGAGACGCGGGTCCGACCGACCGTCTGTTGGTGCGACCGACCGTAAAGTACTAACGCGATGAAGACTTCTGGCTGTGGCTCTGGTAGATTGTCACGACCAAGCATTCTAAAATTAGTGATAAATCAACTACCATATCTTTTCAAACGACCAAGTATTTCTTACAGGAAAACAATACATATAGATGGAGTGATTGTCAAGTTTGCAAACCGACATAGCGTTGCAAGTTCACTACAGCAGCAACCGACTAGGTCACTGCATCGCTGGCGGGGAAGGAGGGCAACTCACCTCGCCTATGATGCATGCCCAGCGGCGGCGCCGCAACTGGTCCCGGGATTTGGCTTCTCCTACCGCCCATTTGAACAGTTGCACCGGCTGCTCATGCCATTGTGCAGGCATGCGCGTTCTTTCCTCCGCAGTCGACTCCGTGAATATGATATCTGCCATTATCCCTAGCTCGAAATCAACGCAACGCTGCCAGATGCTGACATCCCTCAGCATCTCTCCCCTGAGATCGACTTGCGCCTCCGCCTTGTGTTGTGCCAGGCGCAGCTCCTTGGAACTTCTCTCCAGTCGATGCGACGCTTCCTCAATCCGATTTTCCCTTGCTACCCACCACCTGAAACACAGCCCTGGCATGTCCTCCGACACCACCGATCTGTGATTCCAGAGCAATGGATCCCCTCTAAAATACATGTGGGTTTCGCTCAAAGGCGACAGTGCTGCGGGCCGCAGCGAGAGGGCAGCCCGCGGGATCCTGGGATCTAAGGGGTTATCCATGGTGGGATCCTCCATGGCGGGATCCTCCATGGTGGGATCCGGTGTCCGAGGCAGGGAGGTGAGCCTAGGCGTTGGGAGAGCCCTACGAGGCTAAGATAAAGATAGTACTACTCCACTCCATCCATATTTAAATACAAAGGCCACCAACAGTAGCCTTGGCAAAAATTGATCATGCTGCCTGTGTCCTGGTTTATTGACCCCCTTTTTCGTGCCACTTTTTATGACATGCATAAATATTATGTCACTTACAAATATGGTAAAAAATTGGCACAAAATACGAAAGAGACCAATGGAAGTACTGGCACCCCATGATTTAACTACTCGCATGCGCGCAGTGGAGTAGTAATGTCTTTCTTCCGCCCTCATGTCCACTCAATTTGCATGTGCTGTATTAATTGACCATCAATGAAATGAATGACTTTACACGCGTCAAATTATCACATGGGGTGAATCTTCGTACAAAAATGTGTCGCCCCGTGTACCCGTGTGTGCGTGCGGGGGAATGAGTGCGTGTGTGGCGTGCGTGCACATCTTTGCTTCATGCATGTACCGCCAGTGTGGCTCAGAGAGGACGAGTACATTCTTCTAGAAGCAGCGGCACCATCACTGTGATCAATCTACACAAGGAGGTCGCGACAACGCCTCCACATGTGCCACGTAGCTTCATGAACTGTAAGAGAGACACTACGTAGCATGCCATTGGAATTCTAATTTACGTCTTTGCACATACTCGAAGTACTAGTAAGGTACACGTGCATTGCACGCATCAGATTTGGCAACCAAATTATGAATAAATACCACACTATAGCATGTAAGCTCTGAGTCATATATGCCTGATGTAGACCTTCGTTTAATTCTTATCGTTCATCTCATTCAAAATAAATTAGTTTTTATAAAAAAATCTTAATCTATTTTATGATTCATGGAATTGTGCGTTGTAAAGCATAAAGTAAAAACAAATAATGGAAATTCAACTAGAAAAAAGTTTGGGCAATTATGATATGGAAGATTCTAGAACAAAGGAGAAGCACTTGTGTTTTGAGGTTTGTGCATTATGCTTAGGTTCAACCATGGAGTCTGCTAGATTGTACATGTGGCAAAATCTGGTGGGGGATAGAAGATGGTGCGAGGGGCCAAGTGGAGGCAGACTATGAAGGAGTGCACAAGTGAGAGATCGACATTTGAAGAGAGGGGCGAGAATGTGCGCTGTTGCGTGCAGTGGCGGAGCCATAAAAAATAAATAAGCTAGGGGGCCAAGAATTGCTAATCCTTTACGAGGAGGGCCAATTCATCAACTTAAACCATTTTACCAGCAATTGTCTAATGATCACATTCATATTAGCCTCGATATATAGTGATGTTAGGGGGGCAGGGCCCTTGCTGCCCCCTGTCTTTGCCACTGTGCGCGCGTCTAAGAGATGAAGCGGAGGCATGGATGATGAGAGGGGGACGTTGGGTATATAATTAATGCGGGTGTATTAGCTATGTAATCCTATATAGAGAGGTATAGATTGATCGATGTGGACGTGGGAAAGAGGGTGAGACCTCACTAGATATATAGATTGATCGGTTTGTGTGGAAAACTATGAAAGACCTAGCTATATATACACACACATAGAGGAACATCGATCGTTGCGCATGCACGTGAGAGATAAAGAATGCCCGATATGATGGGGAGGGGGAGGTGTGTGTGTGTGTGTGTGTGTGCATGCATGGGACACCGACCTGAAGAAAAACATTGCATGTGTGCAATGGATAATGCCGACTAGTACTGTGTGTGCATGCATGCACGAGAAAAAGTTAATGGTACAATTATAAAGAGAAGATGACTGTGTGGGTGTAAAAGACTAGGTGACATCATAATCAATGTAAAGTAGAATTCAAATATTTGAATAAGAGATCGTGATGTTTGAAACCCATGCATGCATGAATATAACTAAGATATGCGTGGTGTGGTTTGGAAACGAGCATGGTGTACTGTATACACAGTGAACAGGGTCAGACTGATTTGTATTTGAGATATCAATGGCAGGCATCGCTTGGCCACATTGCATCCGTGCATGGAAACACTATTCTAATGGGAGATGATGGGTGGCTTTCGCATCACATATCTATATCTATACCCCTATATATATTATATTTTATATTTTTATATAGTGTGCGGATAACTTTAACTTTGAAAGATGGTCGTTGGATGAGGTCAATCCGATGATGCAGAGATGGCAAATTTGAGCACAACTGGCCGTTGTATATCATCTAGATTCCACCAGATTTTGCCACATGTACAATCTAGAAGACTCCATGGTTGAACTTAAGCATAATGCACAAACCTCAAAACACAAGCACTTCTTCTTTATTCTAAAATCTTCCGTATCAGAATTGCCCAAATGTTTTTCTACATGATTTGCCATTATTTGTTTTTACTTTATGCCTTACAACACACAATTCCATGAATCTTAAAATAGATTAGCTTTCTTATAAAAACTAGATGATTTTGAATGAAATGAACTACAAGAATTAAACGAACATCTACACCATGCATATATGACTCAAAGCTTACATGCTATAATGTGGTATTTATTCATAATTTGGTTGCCAAATCTCATGCGTGCAATGCACATGTACCTTACTAGTCTAAATGGTGTTTGTGTGTGTGTTGTGATTGTTAAACACATTGTACGTAGTATATCATACATGGTTTAGATTCCGAACATCTAGCTAGAGCATACATGTACTATGATTTGAATTCAACATAAAATCTATACATATATTTGAATTTGAAATTGTATGTACTGTAGTTCGTATTTATATAGGAATTTACTTCTCCTATATTCATGTCATGTGTTGTGAAGATAATATTTAGATGGTTGTATAACTAACCCGAGTACAATCCCATTCAAACAGGGAAAATGTACTCAAATTTAGTCCATATGCTAGACAACACACATTGTTTTTTTATTGTTGAGGGAAGTGCAAATTTTTTTGGTACTGTACACGTTATGTTTGTTATCCTGATTTTTTTTAGTTTTTTTGTTGTATTTGAATGCATTTATAGTAATATAGTAAAACGGGACATAGCTCTCTCTAGTGATGAGGTGCAAATTGTCTTTTTTGGGTACATGTTAAGCTTGTTCTCCCGAAATTTCAAGTCGCGCCTTGTTATGCCGAAATTTCAAGCTAGCATCTCTGTCTATCGTGCTGCGAAACTCCCGCCTCTTCAACCCGCGCCTTGTTACCCCGAAATATTTAAGATATATCTTTGTCTCGTTGTGCTCCAACAACTCCCTCCATCTCAACCCGTGCCTTGCTATTCCAAAATTACAACGCGCGCAAAAACTCCCACCTCCTGTGAAATCCCGACACGTGAAATGCCCATGATACCCCTGAACCGAAAAAACCGCCTAGCTCAAATCGGTGGGGGTACGTTCGTAACTTACCCCACATTTCAGACAAGCGCGTCCCTAAGCCACGGTTCCCCACTCCCATCCCATCCGCCCACCCATTCGTACACCGAGGCCGCGAAAACCCACGAAGCCCCACACCCTCCTTCGTCCGCCACCCAGCCGGAGCCTCTTCCCCGACGACGGCGTCCACAGCAACACTTCGACGTCCCTCACCCACCGTAACGGATGAGGATCCGTCGTCGATCTCGTCGTCCCGCCGGTTCAGCCACCCCGTCCTCCACCTCCATGGAGCTGCCCCGACGTTCCCCTCATCTTTCGCGCCACCTCCATTCCCACACCGCCGTCTTCACCTGCACCACCGGAAGAGCATCATCATCACCGTTACCTCGGATGAAGTTGAGGCCTAATCGGCGCCACCAAAGAGGTTGTACACTAATTGCCGCATTTTCTTCTTGATTTGATCTCACGGTGCTGCCGGCGCTCGATCCCGAGCCGACACGACACGGCTCCATCCACGGCGGCGTCGCCGGCCACTTCCTCCACGGTGTCGCTCCCTCGGCGGTGATGTCCACATCAGTAGGAGCTACTACTGCTTTAGCTCTCACTCACGCTGCTGCTCTGCTCTTTCTCTCTGTCCCCTGCTTGGTCTGCTCTTGCTCTTGCTCTTGCTCGTGCTGCTGCTCTTGCTTGCGATGCTGCTCCGATTTAGCTACACTTCAGTCGACTGAATTGGCTTTCGGGTCAGTCGATTTTCAGGGGTGGGGGAGGGGGCTCGTCGGAGTTAAGGAAGAACCAGCCGCAACGGG
>NC_041382.1:242966002-243002574 GCF_002162155.2 Triticum dicoccoides | reverse complement strand
GCAACGGGGAGGAGGGCTCGCCGGAGAGGTACCCCAGTATCTATCTTAGGGTTCAGGGTGGGGGCGGTGGTCGCTGGCGGTGGTGGGGCGGTGGCGTGGGGATCGCCGGAGAAAAAGCTCGGCACGGGGGGGCCTAGAGGGATGGCCGGGGTGGCGGCGGACTGGCGGTGGGGAGTGGTTTCGGGGCGGGCGGGGCGGCGCATCGCCGGCTGCAGGCGGCGGGGGAAGGCTATTTGGCCGGTGGTGGTTGGCGGCTCAGTGTAGCCTCACCTGATGCTGCTACATGACCAGCTGCCCCGTCTCTCGCACACGCTACTGCCGCTGCTGCTGCTACTGCTTTTCTGTTACTAGTGCGTTCAGTTTCGACAGAAAAATTCAGTTTCGACAGTTAAGTTCAGTTTCAATAGTTAAATTCAGTTTCGACGGTTAAGTTCAGAGATGAGAAGCTGATGTATTTTACATCTACCACTTTGTGGTTATGTATTTTACATCATCTATTGGAGATGCTATTAGAATTCCACTCAGGTTAATGTTGTCTCTCTTGTCCTGCTTCAGCCTCGGCGTCGTACAACTCACCGGAGCTGCTCCAACGACGAAACCCTCCATCACAGCGGAGTAGTACCCCAGACTCCATCTCCAGACGCCTAAGATCTTCTTCCCCTCCTCCGACAGCCAAGTCATCCGGATCATCCTCACCGACCAACCCAATCACGCTGAGATCGACATGGCTTCGCCAAAGAGGTTGTACACTTGTTGCATCTCGTTTTTACTCTACATGTTATATATATATATATTGTCCACTAAGCACACGCAGTAACGTGAAATACGATTAGTTTCTCCTACTATATGGCAAGCAGTGAGGTACCAAGAAACTTAGCTATCCGTGATGGACTCTCTTGAATGCCATCATAATTAATCTCTGCGCGTTTGAGCTGTGCATTTCTCGATGGGCCTGGGAGTTGATCTAGTAGGGCAGTGGCCTGGGTCCAAAGTAATAGAAGTAGCACAAAAACATTTTTTGAGTGTAGGCTTTTCCTTGCTCAAGCTTGCCTACTAGAATCACCAGTGCTTGAAAGGAAAAGTGAAGGAAAAACATAGGAATTGGAAAGTTTCCTATGGTACTACTATTCATGAATTTGGTTCAAAGGAATGGAGCAAAGGAAAACTGTAGGATTTGTTCCTTTAGTGTCTCCTTGAAAGAAAAACCGTAGGAATTTTAATTTCCACTTGTTGTCCTTTTCAAATTCCTATTCATGAAGCACAAGACTAAGAGATAGTAGCATAATAGCATTATAACCGTACATTTTCTTGTGGGTTGACTTAACCTCACCTTGCTTCTTTGCATCCTGTGATCTTCCAATTCTTGTGAATCAAACACCCAGATTGGCATAAATCCTGTGTTTTTAAATTCTATGTTTTGCACGTGCATTCATATCCTATTCCTGTCTATTTCCTATCCCTGCATTATAGAATCCTCAAATTCAAACAGGCCCTTACACAATTACTTATGTTACATATATGTGTCAAAGAAAACCTTGTGTGGTTTGTCCTGCTCCTGCTACGCTATGTTCCACCCCAGCTCGGCTACTCCAACGACGGAAGGGTTCACCACAGCAGGGATCCGCTCTCCAGACTGTCCTTCACCGCCTCAGATCTTCTTCCCCACCGCCGGCAGCCATGACAACTGCATTACCATCATCAACTGAGCAGATGACCTTGAGGACTACACGGGTCCGCAAGAGAGGTCGCACTCTTTCGTGTCTGCTTACGTTATGCATCGCTTAATATGATGACATGCTACTTTATCGTCGTGTTCACCTATTAGACTCCGAGTCAGGTCCAAACTAATGCTGAAACTTGAGTTTTTAAATGGTTGTGGGGTACATATTGGGGCGGCAATCAGTGCTATCTGTCTACTATCTGGTTAATCTCGGGTGTCTACTATGAGTTTCATGTTGGGTGTGATAACCCACAAGTATAGGGGATCGCAACAGCTTTCGAGGGCAGAGTATTCAACCCAAATTTATTGATTCAACACAAGGGGAGCCAAATAATATTCTCAAGTATTAGCAGCTGAGTTGTCAATTCAACCACACCTGGAAACTTAGTATCTGCAGCAAAGTGTTTAGTAGCAAAGTAATATGATAGTGGTGGTAACGGTAACAAAAGAGTAATGAAAGCAAAGTAATATTTTTGGTATTATGTAGTGATTGTAACAATAGCAACAGGAAAGTAAATAAGCGTAAACCAGTATATGGAAAGCTCGTAGGCATCGGATCAGTGATGGATAAGTATGCCGGATGTGGTTCATCATGTAACAGTCATAACATAGGGTGACATAGAACTAGCTCCAATTCATCAATGTAATGTAGGCATGTATTCCGAATATAGTCATACGTGCTTATGGAAAAGAACTTGCATGACATCTTTTGTCCTACCCTCCCGTGGCAGCGGGGTCCTAATGGAAACTAAGGGATATTAAGGCCTCCTTTCAATAGAGAACCGGAACAAAGCATTAGCACATAGTGAATACATGAACTCCTCAAACTACGGTCATCACCGGTAAGTATCCCGATTATTGTCACTTCGGGGTTAATGGATCATAACACATAATAGGTGACTATAGACTTGCAAGATAGGATCAAGAACTCTCATATATTGATGAAAACATAATAGGTTCAGATCTGAAATCATGGCACTCGGGCCCTAGTGACAAGCATTAAGCATAGCAAAGTCATAGCAACATCAATCTCAGAACATAGTGGATACTAGGGATCAAACCCTAACAAAACTAACTCGATTACATGGTAAATCTCATCCAACCTATCACCGTCCAGCAAGCCTATGATGGAATTACTCACGCACGGCGGTGAGCATCATGAAATTGGTGATGGAGGATGGTTGATGATGACAACGGCGATGAATCCCCCTCTCCGGAGCCTCGAACGGACTCCAGATCAGCCCTCCTGAGAGGTTTTAGGGCTTGGCGGCGGCTCCGTATCGTAATACGCGATGATTTCTTCTCTCCTATTTTTTTCTCCCCGAAAGCATATATATAGAGTTGGAGTTGGAGTCGAGAGGTCTCCAGGGGGCCCACGAGGTAGGGGGGCGCGCCCTAGGGGGGCCCTCCACCCTCGTGGACAGGGTGTGGGCCCCCTGGTCTTCATCTTTGGCGAGGATTTTTTATTATTTATTGTAAGATATTCCGTGGAGTTTCAGGTCATTCCGAGAACTTTTGTTTTCTGCACATAAAACAACATCATGGTAATTCTGCTGAAAACATCGTCAGTCTGGGTTAGTTCCATTCAAGTCATACAAGTTAGAGTCCAAAACAAGGGCAAAAGTGTTTGGAAAAGTAGATACAACGGAGACATATCAACTCCCCCAAGCTTAAACCCTTGCTTGTCCTCAAGCAATTCAGTTGACAAACTTAAAGAAATAAAGAAAAACTTTTACAAACTCTGTTTGCTCTTGTTGTTTTAAACATGTCAAGCTAGCATTCAAGTTTTCAGCAAAGATTATAACTAACCACATTTGCAATAATTCTCAGGTCTCATGATTACCCATATCAATAGCATAATCAACTAGCAAGCCATAATAATAAATCTCGGATGACAACACTTTCTCAAAACAATCATAATATGATATAACAAGATGGTATCTCGCTAGCCCTTTCTGAGACCGCAAAACATAAATGCAGAGCACCTTTACAGATCAAGGACTGACTAGACATTGTAATTCATGGTAAAAGAGATCCAATCATAGTCACACCCAATATAAATTAATAGTGATGAATGCAAATGACAGCTGCGCTCTCCAGCTAGTGCTTTTAATAAGAGGGTGATGACTCAACATAAAAGTAAATAGATAGGCCCTTAGCAGAGGGAAGCAGGGACTTGTAGAGGTGCCAGAGCTCGGTTTTGAAATAGAGGCGAATAATATTTTGAGCGGTATACTTTCATTGTCAACATAACAACCAAGAGATGGCAATATCTTCCATGCTACACACATTATAGGCGGTTCCCAAATAGAATGGTAAAGTTTATACTCCCCCTCCACCAACAAACATCAATCCATGGCTTGCTCGAAACAACAAGTGCCTCCAACATACATCAGGTCCCAGGGGGAGTTTTGTTTTGCAATTATTTTTGATTTAGTTTGCATAAAGCATGGGACTGGGCATCCCGGTGACCAGCCATTTATCTCGTGAGTGAGGAGCGGAGTCCATTCCTCTTGAGAATAACCTGCCTAACATGGAATATACAGGCAGCCCTAGTTGATACATGAGCTATTCGAGCATACAAAACAGGATGATTATTTGAAGGTTTAGAGTTTGGCACATACAAATTTACTTGGAACGACAAGTAGATACCGCATATAGGAAGGTATAGTGGACTCATCTGGAATAACTTTGGGGTTTAAGGGATTGGATGCACAAGCAATATTCCCACTTAGTACAGGTGAAGGCTAGCAAAAGACTGGGAAGCGACCAACTAGAGAGCAACAACAGCCATGTACATGCATTAAAATTAATAAACATTGGATGCAAGCATGAGTAGGATATAATCCACCATGAACATAAATATCGTGAAGGCTATGTTGATTTGTTTCAACTACATGCGTGAACATGTGCCAAGTCAAGTCACTTAAATTATTCAAAGGAGGATACCACCCCATCATACCACATCATAACCATCTCAATAGCATGTTGGCACGCAAGGTAAACCATTATAACTCATAGCTAATCAAGAATGACACAAGCAACTATGATCTCGAATTGTCATTGCAAACATGTTTATTCATAACAAGCTGAATCAAGAACGATGAACTCATCATATTTACAAAAATAGAAGAGGTCGAGTTCATACCAGCTTTTCTCATCTCAGTCAGTCCATCATATATCATCATAATTGCCTTTCACTTGCACGACTGAATGATGTGAATAATAATAAGAGTGCACGTGCATTGGACTAAGCTAGAATCTGCGAGCATTCAATAAACAGGAGAAGACAAAGCAATATGGGTTGTTGGTTAAATCAACAATAAAGCATATAAGAGCCACTTCAACAATTTAATCATGGTCTTCTCCTACTGACCCCCAAAGAAAAGAAAAGAAATAAAACTATTTACACGGGAAAGCTCCCAACAAGCAAAAGAAGAACATGAAATCTTTTTGGGTTCTCTTTCTAATTACTACTACAAGCATGGAAATTAAACTGATTAAAAACTACAACTAATTTTTTGGTTTTTCTTAAGGTTTATTAAACACACAAGAAGAAAGCATAAAGGAAATAAGGTAGCATGGATGATACAATGAAAAAGTATGAGCACCGACATCTAGCAATGAGTGTGTGAGCATAAATGTAATGTCGGTGAGAAATACATACTCCCCCAAGCTTAGGCTTTTGGCCTAAGTTGGTCTATGGCCACGGCTGGCCTAGCTGATATCCATAATAGTAGTTGGGGTCGTACTGTGATGCAGCAGCTATCGACTGCTGAGCTGCAGCGTGGCGACGAGCGGCCTCCTCTCTCCTCTCGTACTCATCTGCCTCCTCTCTGGTAATAGTATATCCTCCTCTTTCCTGATAATCAAAGAAAGCAGGAGTAGGGAGAGTAATACGGACAGCACGACGTCTGTCGGTGTCAAAACCGGCGGATCTCGGGTAGGGGGTCCCGAACTGTGCGTCTAGGCCGGATGGTAACAGGAGGCAGGAGACACGATGTTTTACCCAGGTTCGGGCCCTCTTGATGGAGGTAAAACCCTACATCCTGCTTGATTAATATTGATGATATGGGTAGTACAAGAGTAGATCTACCACGAGATCAAGGAGGCTAAACCCTAGAAGCTAGCCTATGGTATGATTGTATGTTACGGTTGTTGTCCTACGGACTAAAACCCTTCGGTTTATATAGACACCGGAGAGGGTTAGGGTTACACAAGGTCGGTTACAAAGGAGGAGATATCCATATCCGTATTGCCTAGCTTGCCTTGCACGCCAAGTAGAGTCCCACCCGGACATGAGACGAAGTCTTCAATCTTGTATCTTCATAGTCTAACAGTCGGCCAAAGGATATAGTCCGGCTGCCCGGAGACCCCATAATCCAGGACTACCTCAGTAGCCCCCGAACTAGGCTTCAACGACGACGAGTCCGGCGCGCGGTATTGTCTTCGGCATTCCAAGGCGGGTTCCTCTCCAAACTCTGTGTACCTTTCGAGATAATGTCCGGTTTCTTGCGAATGTTGCACTCCTTGGCTTCCACGCCCAATAATGGCCACTTTCCACGCGTCGAGTGAATGTGAAGAGCCAGGGTGTTTTCACATTTCCCCCCCTACCTGCGTAAATGAGCCGCCTATTTAAAAGACGAGGATTCAGATCAAAATCACACCATCCTCCCTAGGCAAGCCTTCATCGGAGCGCACCCAACAGAGATCCATTCCATCATGGTCAGTCGACGCAGCTCCTCCTCTCGCACCCTTAGCTCCAAGTCCGGAGATTGGGAGAGATGTTCTGTCCCGCATAGCAAATTAGTGATGCTTCAATCCAAGGGATTTCTTCCCCCAGCGTGCATGGTCCCAGTTCGAGCCGGGGTTGCCACCTACAATTGCGGAGAGCAAGCGGAGAGCCTTCCCAATCCCTCCAAAGGAGAGCGGGTATGCCTTGTCCTTTATTTGGTAAGAGGGCTCGGATTCCCAATTCATCCGTTTCTCCGGGGGCTCCTGGAGTTCTACGGCCTCCAGTTGCACAACCTTACGCCTGCCTCCATGCTGCATATCGCGGGATTCGTAGCCCTTTGCGAGTTGTTCTTGGGTTGTGAGGCTCATTTTGCTCTGTGGAAGAAGTTGTTCTGCCTTGTGCCCCGTTCTTAGAAGGGGTGAATATATCATGTGGGCGGAGCCTAAATGTGGCGCATTGCCGGGACCGGATACATGTACGAAACCCCAAAGAAGACGTCCGAAGACTGGCCTTCAGAATGGTTTTATATAGAAGACGTCCCCCTGCCGGACCCTATTCGGATCGGCCTTCCTGAGTTCCACAACGCCCCTTTGAAGAAGCGCCGGAGCTGGCATCCGCGGAGCCCCCTGCACTACAACAAAAAACCCCTTATAGCAATGTATGTGTAGCAACGATGATGACATGTGTTGCGTTCAACATCCCACCTCCCCATGAACCTCCCCATACCCCCACCTCTACCTCTGTACCTGCTTCCTCCTTATATCACGCAGCTAAGGATAAATAAACAATTATTTTTCGTTGCCACATCTCTCCCTCGATTCCCCTTTCTCAGGCGAGCTCCATCGCCACAACGTTGTCGCCGCCCCCGAATTCGGGTAGTTCCAGCGCAGTTCTGTGCCGCTGCTCACTGGCCTCCTCCCCCCCTCACTGTTCTTCTCATATTTTCCGCCGACGGAACAACGTCCCCGCCCCCACAGCAACCCTAGTCGCCACGGGTCGTTGGCGCGGCTCCCCTGCCTCCGGTTTATATGCCAACTACCCCCGCGTCTCGGCACCCATGGCTGCCAACTCGGGCTCAACGGTGCTGCTCTGCCTCGGTTACCTCGACTCCGATGCTGACGATTCTGTAAGTCACTCCTCCCCTCTGCTGGTTTGTGTGGCATGGCCATTGTGTCATGGCTGATTCCTTGTCGTCCATCACGATGATGATCCTAATAAACCAAATATTACTCTGTAGAAGCTTTACTTTTGTTGAGGAGTACTTCCTGAATTTGTTCTTCCAGTCATACATAATTGAGGTATATCTTTCTAGTAAAAGTTATGTCAGCTGTGGTGTTCTAGCATGTACTACTATGAACCCCAGATGGCCAGAAGCAGGGGCGGATCCATAATTCTGGTGGCACTGCATGCGTTTGCCTGCTGATGCGTGCGTGCTTGGCTCATCTGCATGTGTCTGTGGTATGTTCGTGCTCATGGAAACTACAGCTCTTGGTGACACTGATTGTTTGCTACTGCAGCTACATGCTATTGCCACCGCTACTTATTTTGCTGCTCCTTAGTACCTATACATTAGATAGAAGATGATTGCCGCTGATGCTAATTGTTTGCTACCGCCGCTGGTTGCTATTGTTGCTGCCGCTGACAGCTATTGCCGCCGTTGCTGAATTTGCTGCTCCTTATATAGTACCTACATATATACAGTAGATAGAAGATAATATGCATGCCCAAATAAAAAATATAGAAGATAATATGCATTCCCAAATAAAAAATATAGAACATCTGTATGTTTTACAATGCGTACAATAATAATCGTGGAACCTTTTAGCTCCTTGTTGATTCCATGGTCCCTTTTCCTTCAATTGTTAGTATTATTTGTTCCACCTGTGTCTCATCATGTGTTTATTTCCCTTGCATTTTTTGTGCAAGCTAACAATCTGTTAGTCTCTAAACACTTGCAGTAACCGTGATGTTGGTATGAAACTGTCCTACAAGTCAGGTTTCGAACTGTCAACAATAGATGCGCAAATAGATAAGATTGTGTTAAAATCTTTAACTTGCCTTGGATGATTGCGTAAGGGATTAACTTGCTTTGATGGCATGCAGCTTCAGGGGAAAATGGAAATGTAGAGCTTATAACATCATCGCAGAAAGTGGGGAAACCCATTCGCTTACTAAGGTGTCCATTTCCTTATCTTCTCCTCATGACATAACATTCTTATTTATTCCATGTCCTTAATTTTTACACTGACTTGTCCAACGAGTCTCCGTTAGTTAAGTGTGCCAATATATGTCTATTTTTCTGGTCTTAACTTTTGTCCAGGCCCATATTTTGTAGATTCATATAGGTATTCATATTCAGTTATATGATGACATGGAAAATGGTACATGATGGAGCTGAGTTGTGACAAAGATCAAATTCTCTTGGTTATATGATATGCCACATCATCAGCAAAGGCAAATGGGTAGTGTTTCTTAAAACTGGATAAGTACTGATATACAATTGTTCATCCATTACTTAGGTTTGCTTTGTTTCAGATTGTTTAGCCATTATATAGGTCACCCCTGATGCATTTCCATAAATATGTATTCATCTTTCGTGCTAGGTTGGTCTTGAAGAATTAAATAGAGCCACAATAAATGATTTTTATTTCCCTGTAAACATCTTGGATCCTACCTTTTCTAGAAACAGAACGCCACTACTTTTGTGTGATGTAGATTAGTTAATGATTTTTTAGCTCTTGCCACTGAGTTTTTTGCTCCTAATACATCATACCAAGCATGGGCAGTACGTGAGTACTGGTGACACAAAACCATTTAATGCCAAGACCTTTGGAAAACAGAAATATCCCATTTGTATAGTCGATATTATTGCTTACCTACTCATCACTTAGTTTGTTACTGAATTCATCTCACTGTTGATATAATATAATCTTTGGACAATTGTTAGTAGCGAATACATGCTGATGGTTATTCACAGTGAATAGGCACATCCGATTGGTCAAACATAATCAGTGTTTTAACATGTACTCCTACTAATTTATTTGTTAGACATACATAAGCTTATGCCCCCCTCCCCAACAATCTTTTCTTGCACATCTGGTAATTTTAAGTGGATCCTTTTAGGTATTGTGTATACTATGTATGTTTTTAAACTTCATTTAGAAATTATGCCTAAATAGTATTATAATTTTTTGTAGGTCGAGAATTTCAATACTGGATGATTACATGGATCTTGGAGAATGTATGATGATTAATGATACTTGGAAGAGAAACAAGACAGCTCTCTGAATGTTTAGAAATTTTGTATTTTATATTTTTTATAAGGAAGTGATGTACTCCTAAATGATGATACTTGCATTGTAATGTAACAAATTATTCCATTGAATCAATATATCACTTTCATTTCTACTCTATCTAACTTTACTAAAGTTGTGCCTTGTACTGAACTACCTATAGTAATAAATTATTATACATGGAGGTTATTCTATTTTGCAAGCACCAGTGCATAGAACAACAGTGTTATAAATGATTATATGGAGGTATTCTATTTTGCAAGCACCAACGCATAGAAGCGTTGCATGAATTCGTTGTTGCCTTGCAACACATTATTTCCCAGATTACCAACAGATCTATATACGTTGTTATAGACCCTTGCAACGCCACCAACGACAACGCATACGAATCCATTGGTGTAGACCTTAGCAACGCTTATAAGGACCAACGACAACGCATCGATGCGTTGCTGAAGGGGGGTTCCTGTTGTAGTGCTGGAGGAAGATGACAAGGACGTTCTTTACCTGATGAGCCGGATAAGTTTTTTAGCTCGATCCGGATTGACCATGATCGAGGTCATGGCCATATGTATCATGCGGGGGGTGCAGCCGCTTCAGTATAGAGGCCACCCCATGTGGGATTTCAACGGGGAGGATGACGCCACCCGCTACAGCCGTAAAGGGCCAGGGTCGGTTGATGATCTAACAAAGATCTTATCCACTTTGTACAAGGGAGAAGAGGAGGAATTCCTTCGTGTCAACCTGCAGGGCGGATTTTCTATGTACAATCCTCCGAGCTGGGTAAGCCGAGACTTTTTCTCGCCCATCTGTTTCATACTTCCGTAGTTAAGTACTCAGTCTAGCAATTTCTATGTAGGAACTACGCCAGGCTGTAAGGGAGATAAACAACCCCCCTCCACAACCCGAGGACCCTGGACGGTCCCTCGACCCGGCCTCCGAAGAGGATCCGGACATATCTGTGGAGCTGATCGATGGGGTGTTTTACCAATCGAGCAATGATAATGCTTTAGTGGCCATTACGGCCAACTACCCTGGGCTGGTTCCAGCCTCACAGGTGATTGAGACCGAAGTCCTAGCACTTCAAAAAGGGATCTGTCCTTGCGTGTTTTTGATCGCGGTATAACAGTCGTGTTTTGCAGGGGAGGTCCTCGAGGCAGAAAGCCGAGCCTGCGGCTACTGGCCAACAAGGGGCCACGAGGCCAAGCAGGCTAAAAAGACCTGCAGCCTAGATTGAGACACCGACGCAGAGGTATGGCGCGCCATCTTTATTGCAAGACATGATTCTCAGAGGCACATTCACGCCCATGCCTTCTTTTCAGGAAAAAGAGCGCTCGCCGGACTATACCGGAGAGGCTACCAATCGTGCCTCCACAAGCCAGGCTCCAAGGCCGGATTCAGAGGCGGGAACGAGTGCGAGGCATGTGTCGGGTGCTCCTTCGACAGAGGATGCGGATAAATTGTCCGCCACCCATTCCGAGGTGGAAAGTGCCATGAACCACAGGCGTCGCCGGACTGTTCTACGTGACGCGTGTTTCTCCCAAGAGGCATTGGATGCCTTCAACTCGGGAGACACGCACCTCCGTGCTGCTCAAAATGGTCTAGCCAGAGCCACGGAGCAGTATGTGAAAGACATACGTGTGAGAAAATTTGGTGATTATATATACCAGTAGCCCCTGAGACTTGAAACAGTTAGGATAACTGATTTAAGGATCATTTGTTATGCAGGTTCTTACAGAAAAGAATACTCAACTGTCCCAGGAGCTGGAAGAGTGCAGAGCCCAACTTCAGGCCGCACTGGCCGCGGCAAGGGAGCCCAAAGAGACCCCCTCTGGTAACATATCCTTCAAATGAAAAGTATCATATAGAATGCAGCGTGTATGCAGATCTGACGATAAAAATGCAGATGACACTGGAATCAATCCGGATAAGCAACAGCTCCAACGCCAGCTGAAGGCCGGTGAGAGCGTGCTGACGAGGGTGAGGCAGGAGAAAAATGATCTCCAAGATGCCAACACCAAGTTGGGCGTGGAACTACGAGATGTTCGTGCCCAGCTGTCGGACTCTGTGAAGGAAAATCGGCGGCTTCGATGCGGCATATTTAGTAAGTGCTTGAACGAACTTTGAAAAAGAGTTCGGCGAGGAAGCTGGCTGACAGAGTTATGTCTGCAGGTATGCTAACAAGTTGTCCTGCCGAGGAAATGCCCTGTTCAACGGGTGACCTTCTTCCCGAGCTCTCACAGCTGCACGAACGAGTTCGGCAGGTGATGCAAGGCGTCGCCCAGGCCTTGTGGCCATCCGTTTCCATACCCGAAGGCCTTGGACAGCTTGCAGAAAAGCTAAAGGGAGCGCGGCGGCGCTTCCGATTATGGAAGATATCGGCCTGCCGTCAGGGCGCCAGGGAAGCCTGGGCAATGGTGAAGACACGGTACACGAAGGCGGACCCGAACCATATGGCCGAAGTCGGACCTGTGGGCCCCGATGGGAAGGAGATCCCTGTGAGCTTAGTCTACGGCCAAGTAGAATTGGCCGCAAAGTATTCCCAACAGGACTATAAACTAGACAGCCTATTGGATGGTATTGAAGAGGAATTCAACCAGACGCATTGACTATGTAATTTTAAAGTGACATGTATAATGCCTTCTAGCCAGATTGTAGATCATTTGTCGTGGCGGACCTTTTCGCTTCAAGCTCAAGACCCAACAGTCCGGAGTGTATCCGAATACCCTCTCGGTTATGTAAGAACCGGGGCATGCATGGAGACCAGGCGTAGGGGTCATTTGTGCTTTATCAGACAAGTGCCCAACTAGTTATGTTATATTACATGGGTAGTAAGAAACATCTTCCAGGGAGAATAGTTTCGTTAAGGGTTCCTTTCCCTGGGTAGGCATGCCCTGAAGTGCATGTCCGGACTGCGACAAGAAGCGCAGAAAAAAGCATCTGGGGGCGGATATGGATAATAAATAAAAGTCATCTTTTGTTCACCAAACGAATATTCCCTTAAGAACGCTAGATTTCGGCTTCACCCAGTCTGAGGTACACATCCGGCTGACCCGGCGGTAACAATCACAGAGGTGCCCTAGCCGAATTAACGGGAACGCAGGGCATAAATACAAGAGCCAGGCAACCCAGCTTGGCCAAAACTTAAGTCATATCAATGCATATAATGGTGAAAAAAGGTAGATGCGGAAGTATGACACATGTGTTAGGCGTGAGGCCCAGGTAAATAATTTAAGCTTCTGTGAAAGAAGCCCCCATGTATGAAGAGTGCGGCTAGCGCATCTGTAATGTATGAGTCAGGCACAAGGTGACCCTTGAAGGCCTAGAGAAATAAAAGAAAGAAAGCGAAACAAGACAGATGATGCATATGCATAAAATGGACAAAGGGAGGGGACTAACATAGAGTCCGGTGCTAGGCGTAGAATCTTCGGAGCCTGGCTGCGTTCCATGGGTTCGGCTCGAGTCAACTGGTCGATGCATCCCGCAGTCGGTACGCTCCACCGGTCAGAACTTGGTCGATAATGAAGGGACCTTCCCATTTGGGCTCGAGCTTGTTCTTTTTCTTATCCAGCAGTCGTAGAACTAGTTTGCCAATGTTATAATTGGCCCGTACTTCTCTGCTTTGGTATCTGCGAGCCTGTTGCTGGTAAAATGCGGAACGGGCTTTGGCTACGTCGCGCTCTTCCTCCAAGGTGTCCAGACTGTCCTGCCGATCAAGCTCGGCTTCTCTTTCTTTGTACATGCGCACTCGAAGTGAGTCATGAATTATGTCACAGGGCAGGACTGCCTCTGCGTCGTACACCATAAAAACGGTGTATATCCGGTACTACGATTTGGCATGGTCTGCAGCCCCCAGAGTACGGAGTCGAGCTCCTCTACCCAGTGCGTATCAGACTCCATTAGGGAGCGCACTAATCTAGGTTTAATGCCGCTCATTATAAGACCATTTGCTCGTTCGACTTGACTGTTGGTTTGTGGGTGGTAGACTGAGGCATAATCAAGCTTGATGCCCATTTTGCTGCACCAGAGTTTTACCTCGTCGGCCGTGAAGTTCGTGCCGTTATCGGTGATGATGCTGTGGGGGACACCATAACGGTGTACAACCCCGGATATGAAATCTATCACCGGTCCAGATTCGGTTGTTTTAACCGGTTTAGCCTCTATCCATTTGGTGAACTTATCCACCATGACCAATAAGTATTTTTTTTCTTGTGGGTTCCCCCTTTAAGGGGTCCAACCATGTCAAGCCCCCAGACCGCGAAGGGCCATGTAATGGGGATTGTTTGGAGGGCGGTGGGTGGCATGTGGCTTTGATTTGCAAAGAGCTGGCAACCGGCGCAACGTTGGACCAAGTCCTGTGCATCTGCCTGGGCCGTTGGCCAATAGAATCCTGTACGGAAGGCCTTGCTTACAAGAGCTCGGGCTGCGGCGTGATGACCGCCGAGTCCGGCGTGAATCTCTGCCAAAAGGTTCCACCCTTCCTCTTCAGAGATGCACCTTTGAAGGACTCCGGTAGTGCTTTTTTTGTACAATTCTCCCTCATGGACCCTGTAGGCCTTGGATCGCTGCACTATGCAGCGTGCCGCATTTTGGTCCTCCGGAAGTTCCTATCTAGTTAGGTAGGCTAGGAATGGTTCTGTCCACGGGGCAATAATGGCCATTATTTCGTGGGCTGAATGTGTTATTTCGGTGGCGGGGCCTCCGATTGTGTTAGAGAATTCGGTATCGGGTATATTGGTCGGGTCCGGACTGTTATTACCGATGTCCCCTTCCCATGCTACGGATGGCTTGAAGAGCCTTTCCAGAAATATGTTGGGAGGGACCGCGTCGCGTTTTGCGCTGATGCGGGCAAGGATATCCGCCGCCTGATTGTTTTCCCAAGCCACATGGTGAAATTCGAGCCCCTCGAACCGAGCTGATAGTTTTAGGACGGCATTGCGATAAGCTGCCATTTTCGGATCCTTGTCATCGAAGTCTCCATTTATTTGGGATATCGCGAGGTTCGAATCCCCGCGCACCTCTAGGCGTTGAATGCCCATGGATACTGCCATCCGGAGACCATGTAGAAGGGCCTCATATTCGGCTGCATTGTTGGAGTCCATATACATTATCTGTAGTACGTATGGAACGGTATCTCCTGTTGGGGACGTCAAAACGACGCCAGCCCCCAGACCAGCCAACATTTTGGAGTCGTTGAAGTGCATGATCCAGTTTGAATATGTGCCGTACTCTTTAGGGAGTTCGGCTTCCGTCCACTCAGCGACGAAGTCAGCCAAAACTTGTGACTTAATAGCTCGTTGTGGCTTGTAAGTTATGTCAAACAGGAGGAGCTCAATGGCCCATTTGGCAATCCGGCCCGTCGCGTAGTGGTTGTTTATAATATCGTTAAGTGGTACTTCCGAGGCTACCGTTATTGAACACTCTTGAAAGTAGTGTCGCAGCTTTCGGGATGCCATGAATACCGTGTACGCTATCTTTTGATAATGCGGGTACCGTGATTTGCATGGAGTAAGGACAGTGGACACATAGTAACCCAACTTTTGAAGGGGAAATTTGTGTCCGTCCACTTCTCGCTCGACGACGAGCATTGCGCTTACTACTTGATGAGTTACCGCAATGTATAATAGCATTGGTTCGCCAATGTTTGGCGTGGCCAGGACTGGGTTTGTTGCCAATATGGCTTTTATTTCGTTGAGTCCGGCTGTGGCGGCATCCGTCCACTCGAAGTGTCCGGTGCGCCGGAGGAGGCGATAAAGGGGTAATGCCTTTTCTCCCAAGCGGGAGATAAAGCGGCTTAGAGCCGCGACACATCCAGTCAATTTTTGTATTTGTTTGAGGTCTGTTGGGGTAGCCAACTGTGACAACGCTCGGATTTTGGCCGGATTAGCTTCGATACCTCTACTGGAGACAATGAATCCCAGGAGCTTTCCGGCTGGTACGCCAAAAACGCATTTTTCCAGATTGAGCTTGATGTCATATGTTCTAAGGTTGTCGAATGTGAGCCTCAAGTCGTCTACTAGAGTTTCAACATGCTTGGTTTTAACGACCACGTCATCCACGTATGCCTCCACTGTTTTGCCGATCTGGTTTGCCAGACATGTCTGAATCATGCGCTGATATGTTGCGCCGGTGTTTTTGAGCCCGAAGGGCATTGTGTTGAAGCAGAATGGGTCGTATGGTGTGATGAATGCCCCTGCGGCTTGGTCTGGCTCCGCCATTTTAATTTGATGGTAGCCGGAGTATGCATCGAGGAAACACAATGAATCGTGTCCTGCGGTAGCATTGATGATTTGATCGATGCGGGGGAGGGGAAAGGGATCCTTTGGGCAGGCCTTGTTAAGGTCCTTAAAATCGATGCACAAGCACCAGGAATTGTCCTTCTTTGGTACCATCACCAGGTTTGCTAGCCAGTCCGGATGTTTTATGTCTCTGATGAATCCGGCCTCCAATAGCTTGGCTAGTTCCTCTCCCATGGCTTGTCTCTTAGGTTTGGAGAAACGTCGAAGAGCCTGCTTGACTGGCTTGAATCCTTTTAGGATATTTAGGCTGTGCTCAGCCAGCCTGCATGGGATTCCTGGCATGTCTGAAGGATGCCAGGCAAAAATGTCCCAGTTCTCACGTAGGAACTCTCGCAGTGCGGCGTCGACATCAGTGTTTAATTGTGCCCTGATGGAAGCTGTTTTTGTAGGGTCCATTGGATGGACTTGGAATTTGACTATTTCGTCCGCTGGTTTAAAGGAGGTGGACTTGGATCTTTTATCGAGTATCACGTCGTCCCTGTTTACCGAGGAGCGCAGCGCAGTTAGTTCCTCAGCCGCTAGGGCTTTGGATAGTGCCTCAAGGGCCAGTGCGGCTGTCTTATTTTTGGCGCGGAGTGCTATATCCGGATCACTAGCAAGAGTGATGATTCCATTGGGCCCGGGCATTTTGAGCTTCATGTACCCGTAATGGGGTATGGCTTGGAAGATTGTAAACGCCTCCCACCCTAGTAGGGCGTGGTATCCGCTGCTGAACGGGGCCACTTGGAATGTAATTTCTTTGGACCTGTAATTATCCGGCATGCCGAATACCACATCTAGTGTGATTTTCCCAGCGCAGCGTGCTTCCCGACTGGGGATGATTCCTCTAAAGGTTGTGCTACTTTGCTCAATGCGGCTCTAGTCTATTTCCATCTTTTGAAGAGTTTTCTCATAGATGAGGTTTAATCCACTGCCGCCGTCCATGAGTACCTTGGTGAGTCGAAAGCCGTCCACGATTGGACTGAGGACCAGTATGGCTGGTGCTCGGGCTGTTCGGAATTTAGGTTCGTCACTGGCATTAAAGGTAATAGACATGTCACTCCAAGGATTTATTTCTGCTATGTGGCAGATTTTGGCCATGATGTGGAGTGTTCTCTTGCGTCTGTTATTTGAAGCGAAGGTCTCGAAGACCGTTAACACCGTATTGTTGTTCACGGGATGGTGCTCTGTGGTATTTGGGAGGAGTAGATCCTCACCACTTTTGGCCACCCGCCGGAGTATCCAACATGCTCTAAGGTTGTGCGTTGGTATGGCATCGCTGTACTATGAATTCTGCAGGGTCCGTTGAGCCATCCATCCAGTACGGTTCCTTGCCCCGTAGAGGGCTTTTGCTTTTTGGTAGTTAACCCAGGTGTATTGTGATAATGCACCCTTTTATTTCCGACTGGGTTTGTGTTCAGGGCCGGATTATCCCAAAATTTTATTTCGGTTTTCCAGGCGCTTTCCATCGCACAGTACTTTCGTACTATGGACGCCAAGTCGGCAAAGCGTGTAATTTCACGGCGACTTATGGCGTTGAGGATTCCCTTGTCCGTGCAATTATTGCAGAAGAATGAAAGTGTGTCTTCCTCGCGGCAGTCCTTTATCCTGTTCATGACTAGGAGGAATCTGGCCCAGTAATGGTGTACTGTTTCTTCGGGCTCTTGCCTAATTTGGGATAGATCGCGTATGTTTGGGTGGGTGGGTGGAATTGAATCCCAATCCTCACCCAATCTAAGACTAAGGGGCCAAGGAGTTTCCGAACTCAGAAGTTTGGATTCTTGGATGTTTTCCGATAAATCTAGCCCGCTGCCTGATTCTAAGTTCAGGCCTTGAGTGACGTCCTCCCCTCCGCCGGTATCCGGCTTGGAGGGATCGGGAATCCGGACATAGCTAGTCCTTAAGATAGATGAAGGGTTGTCGCATTGTTCCTCCACCACTGCAACATGATGGGTGACCTGGGGAGAGTTGATCTCTCTTAGATCGGGTTTAGGCCCAATTTGATCGTAGTCTGTAGCGACTCCCAGGGCGGCGAAGCGATCCAAGAGCTCGTTCAGGGAAGAGAGCTCCATTGGATCTAACTGCTCGGCGAGTTCCAAGCTGACTTTCGATGACCCAAGAAGTCATCGTCGGTGCAGCGGCTCAACAGGCGGTCATAAGAAAACCACCTAGCCGGAGGGTTTGGTCGATAGCCAAAGCTCCCTTAGCAACAGTGTCATCTTTAAAGACGGGATGAGACATCCTTCCTGATGGCGACGACACAGCGGAACTCTCAATGAAAGCACCAATGTCGGTGTCAAAACCGGCGGATCTCGGGTAGGGGGTCCCGAACTGTGCGTCTAGGCCGATGGTAACAGGAGGCAGGAGACACGATGTTTTACCCAGGTTCGGGCCCTCTTGATGGAGGTAAAACCCTACGTCTTGATTGATTAATATTGATGATATGGGTAGTACAAGAGTAGATCTACCACGAGATCAAGGAGGCTAAACCCTAGAAGCTAGCCTATGGTATGATTGTATGTTATGGTTGTTGTCCTACAGACTAAAACCCTTCGGTTTATATAGACACCGGAGAGGGTTAGGGTTACACAAGGTCGGTTACAAAGGAGGAGATATCCATATCCGTATTGCCTAGCTCGCCTTCCACGCCAAGTAGAGTCCCACCCGGACACGAGACGAAGTCTTCAATCTTGTATCTTCATAGTCTAACAGTCCGGCCAAAGGATATAGTCCGGCTGCCCGGAGACCCCATAATCCAGGACTCCCTCAACGTCTGTCAAAGATTAGTCGATACTGGAGAGGTGATTCGTTCCTCTCGACAAACTGGTGGTGAACCATAGCATTAAAATCTAGATAGGCAGGAGGTAATTCAATATCATCTTTGCGTACATCTATACCAAGAAAATTAGCTACGCGGGTTGCATAAATTCCACCAAAGAAATCTCCATTAAATCTATTAAGATGCAACCTACGTGCAACAATGGCTCCCAAATTATATGATTTGTCTCGTAACACAACACTCCTAAGAATACTGAGGTCAGGGACACACACGTGGACATGCCTCATCTTTACCATTTATGCATCTACCTATGAAGAGAGCAAAATAATGTATAGCAGGAAAGTGGATGCTCCCTATGGTAGCTTGTGTAATATCTCTAGATTCTCCCACACTTATATTAGCAAGAAAATATCTAAATTTAGATTTGCGAGGATCCCTTATACTACCCCATTGTGGAAGTTTGCATGCAGTGGTAAAATCCTCTAAGTCCATGGTATAAGATTTATCATAAAGATCAAACAGGACAGTTGGAGAATTACATGAAGTGGAAAATTCAAACCTCCTCACAAAGGAACTAGTGAGGTTATGATACTGACTGCACTTCTCTTCCTCGAAGCTCACAAGATCAGTGTTACACAAATATGCGTTGAATTCTTCTTTTATTCCCGCTCGATCCATAAAATTTTCAGAAGTCCACTCACAAGGACGCACTGGAGCGTCTCTTGGTGGCTCTTCGTCAGCATCACGCATTGCAAGTCTGGGTCATTACTAGGTTGAGCATCATTATGAACATCATCATTAACATTTTCATTAGGTTCATGTTCATTGCCAGACTGTGTTTCAGCATCACAGAGAGATATCATTTGGATTATCAGGTGGTTCAGCAATAGGTTCACTAGAAGTTTGCACAGTTCTATCATTTTTCTTTTTCTTCCTTTTAGAAGAACTAGGTGCATCAATATTATTTCTCTTAGAATCTTGCTCAATTCTCTTAGGGTGGCCTTCAGGATACAAAGGTTCCTGAGTCATTCTACCAGTTCTAGTAGCCACTTTAACAACATAATTATTTTTCTTACTATTCATCTCATTGAGCAATTCCTTTTGAGCTTTAAGTACTTGTTCTACTTGAGTGGTAACCATAGAAGCATGTTTGCTAACAAGTTTAAGTTCACCTCTAATATTAGCCATATAATCACCCAAGTATTTAATCATATCGGCATCTTGTTTTAATTGTCTACCAAAATAAGCATTGAAGTCTTCTTGCTTAAACATAAAATTATCAAACTCATCCAAGCACTGACTAGCAATTTTAGTAGGAGGGATTTTAGCTCTATCATATCTATAGAGAGAATTTACCTTTACTACATGTGTCGGGTTATCGAGGTCTGGAGGTTTTTCAATAAATAAAGGATTAAGATCATATGTTTCTTCAATAAGCGGTAAATTAAGACCATGTATTTCTCCAATAGGAGGTAAATTCTTAACATCTTCATCTTTAATACCTTTTTCTTTCATAGATTTCTTTGCCTCTTGCATATCTTTGGGACTGAGAAATAGAACACCTCTCTTCTTCGGAGTTGGTTTAGGAATAGGATCATTAATTGGAGCAGGAGCTGGCTCAGGAGGTGCCCAATTATTTTCATTTGTCAACATATTATTCAATAAGATTTCAGCTTCATCCGATGTTCTTTCCCTGAAAAGAGAACCATCACAACTATCCAGGTAATCTCTGGAAGCATCGGTTAGTCCATTATAAAAGATATCAAGTATTTCATTTTTCTTAATAGGATGATCAGGCAAAGCATTAAGTACCTTGAGAAGCCTACCCCAAGCTTGTGGGAGACTCTCTTCTTTAATTTGCACAAAGTTGTATATTTCCTTTAAAGCAGCTTGTTTCTTATGAGCAGGGAAATATTTAGCAGAGAAGTAGTAAATCATATCCTGGGGGCTACGCACACAACTAGGATCAAGAGAATTAAACCATATCTTAGCATCACCCTTTAATGAGAACGGAAATATTTTAATGATATAAAAGTAGCGAAATCTCTCATCATTAGTGAACAGGGTGGCTATATCATTCAATTTAGTAAGATGTGCCACAACAGTTTCAGATTCATAGCCATGAAAAGGATCAGATTCAACTAAAGTAATTATATCAGGATCAATAGAGAATTCATAATCCTTATCAGTAACACAGATAGGTGAAGTAGCAAAAGCAGGGTCAGGTTTCATCCTAGCATTTAGAGATTGCTTATTCCATTTAGCTAATAACCTTTTGAGTTCATATCTATCTTTGCAAGCTAAAATAGCTAAAGAAGTGTCTTGATCAAATAAATAACCCTCGGGAATAACAAGTGATTCTTCATCATCACTTTCATCAGCATAATCAGATTCAATATTTTCAATCTCTCTAGCCCTAGCAAGTCGTTCCTCGAGAAAATCACCAAGTGGCACAGTAGTATCAAGCATAGAAGTAGTTTCATCATAAGTATCATATATAGCAGAAGTAGCATCATCAATAACATGCGACATATCAGAACGAATAGCAGAAGCAGGTTTAGGTGTCGCAAGCTTACTCATAACAGAAGGTGAATCAAGTGCAGAGCTAGATGGCAGTTCCTTACCTCCCCTCGTAGTTGAGGGACAAATTGTTGTCTTAGGGTCTTTCAAGTTCTTCATAGTGTCCAGCAGATATAAATCCCAAGTGACTCAAAGAATAGAGTTATGCTCCCCGGCAACGGCGCCAGAAATTAGTCTTGATAACCCACAAGTATAGGGGATCGCAACAGCTTTCGAGGGTAGATTATTCAACCCAAATTTATTGATTCGACACAAGGGGAGCCAAAGAATATTCTCAAGTATTAGCAGCTGAGTTGTCAATTCAACCACACCTGGAAACTTAGTATCTGCAGCAAAGTGTTTAGTAGCAAAGTAATATGATAGTGGTGGTAACGGTAACAAAAGAGTAATGAAAGCAAAGTAATATTTTTGGTATTATGTAGTGATTGTAACAATAGCAATGGGAAAGTAAATAAGCGTAAACCAGTATATGGAAAGCTCGTAGGCATCGGATCAGTGATGGATAATTATGTCGGATGTGGTTCATCATGTAACAGTCATAACATAGGGTGACACAGAACTAACTCTAATTCATCAATGTAATGTAGGCATGTATTCCGAATATAGTCATACGTGCTTATGGAAAAGAACTTGCATGACATCTTTTGTCCTACCCTATCGTGGCAGCGGGGTCCTAATGGAAACTAAGGGATATTAAGGCCTCATTTTAATTGAGAACCGGAACAAAGCATTAGCACATAGTGAATACATGAACTCCTCAAACTACCATTATCACCGGTAAGTATCCTGATTATTGTCACTTCGGGGTTAACGGATCATAACACATAATAGGTGACTATAGACTTGCAAGATAGGATCAAGAACTCTCATATATTGATGAAAACATAACAGGTTCAGATCTGAAATCATGGCACTCGGGCCCTAGTGACAAGCATTAAGCATAGCAAAGTCATAGCAACATCAATCTCAGAACATAGTGGATACTAGGGATCAAACCCTAACAAAACTAACTCGATTACATGGTAAATCTCAAATACCCATCACCGTCCAGCAAGCCTACGATGGAATTACTCACACACGGCGGTGAGCATCATGAAATTGGGGATGGAGGATGGTTGATGATGACGACGGCGATGAATCCCCCTCTCTGGAGCCCCGAACGGACTCCATATCAGCCCTCCCGAGAGGTTTTAGGGCTTGGCGGCGGCTCCGTATCGTAAAACGCGATGATTTCTTCTCTCTTATTTTTTTCTCCCTGAAAGTAGATATATAGAGTTGGAGTTGGAGTTGGGAGGTCTCCAGGGGGCCCACGAGGTAGGGGGCGCGCCCTCCACCCTCGTGGACAGGGTGTGGGCCCCCTGGTCTTCATCTTTGGCAAGGATTTTTTATTATTTATTGTAAGATATTCCATGGAGTTTCAGGTTATTCCGAGAACTTTTGTTTTCTACACATAAAACAACATCATGGCAATTCTGCTGAAAACAACGTCAGTCCAGGTTAGTTCCATTCAAATCATATAAGTTAGAGTCCAAAACAAGGGCAAAAGTGTTTGGAAAAGTAGATACGACGGAGACGTATAAGCATGCAAATAAACATTAAAGGAGCCATTATCTGTATTTTTTTACTAAAGCTATTATCTGCCTGCTATCATTGGTTTTGAGTCTATCCACAGTTTGCTACCATCACTCTGGATTTGTGCATGCACTCCTTACATAATCTCACTATGTTTTATTCCTATGCATGTCAGTTATTGTACACAATGGAACTGAACCTGTAGAGCAAAAGAGACGAGCCTTGCGTGGAAATAAAATGTCCTGCAGATGTTGCTCCGTGGTGGGCGCAAAGGCAGCCCCCCTTCACCCATTTCGGATCGTAATCAAGAGGAAGATAACTGTTCTGTGGGGGATTCAGAAGGAGAAGACCACTTCTATTTACCCCCTGAGGTCTTCGCTCTAACTTGGCATGCTGATGTTGGTAATATCATGCATATGGTGCCTTGCATTGCTTACTGGATACATCAAATATGTCATCTGCTTAGTTTAGACATGCTTTGTGTCAATGCCATCTGTTTAGTTTCTTTATCGTATATGTGAATCATGCAATGCCATCTTGTTTAGCGAGGCAACATATGTGAATTTTGCAATGCCACCCTGGTTAGCCAGTCATCTTATATGTGAATTATATCATGCCATCATTTTTTTATTACGTGTTAAATTTGTCAACAATTTTAGTACATTCTATTACTCTTCCTGTGCATCAGCCATTCGGCACGGTCATGGAAAATCTGAAGTGGAAACAAGGTCTTCAGAGCAGACAATGCTATTTGAGTCTTGCTGGTTATGGATAGCTCCTCGGAGGAGGATTCAGAGACAAATGACCAGTCCTATCCCCCCCCCCCCGAGGTGCATGCTCTAACTTGGCAGGGTTATGTTGCTCATATCGTGCATATGGTATCTTGCATTGCTATGTCATTTGCTTAGTTTAGACATGCTTTGTGTGAATGCCACATGTTTAGTGTATAATTACCATATATGTGAATTATGCGATGCCATCTTGTTGCAAGACATTATATATGTGAATTATGCAATGCTATCTTGTTGCAATGCATTATATATGTGAATTATGCAATGCCATGTTGTTTAGCCAAGCGTCATATATGTGAATTATATCATGCCGTCCTTTTTTTGGATTTCTCGTTGCATTTGTCGACAATGTTTGTATATTCAACTGCTCTTCCTGTGCATCAACCATTTGAATTGGTGATGGAGAAATCTGGAGTGAAAACAAGGTCTTCAGAGCAGACAATGCTACCTGCTGAAGCAGATATCTTGCTGGTTACAGATAGCTCTTCAGAGGAGGATTCAGAGGCAGATGACCAGTCCTATTATCCCCCTGAGGTGTATGCTCAAACTTGGCAGGGTTATATTACTCATATCATGCATATGTTGTATTGCAATGCTTAGTTTTTACATCATATGCACAATATTGAATGACATCTCCTTAGTTGACACATCATATATGCGATTGCCCTCTGCTCACTTGCTTAGTATATAAATCATATATTTGAATTATATCATGCCAAGATGTTTACATAGACATCATGTATCTGAATTATGGCATGCCAACCCATTTTCTAAAGACATAATATAGTTATATCATCTCATCATGTTTACATAGTCATCATATTTTGAATTATGCCATTCTATCCTGTTTAGTTAGCCATCATACATTTGAAATTGTGTCATGCTATCCTTTTTAATTAGCCATCATATATGTGAAATTATGTCCTGCTATTCTGTTTGGTTAGACAACATAAATGTGAATTATTTCATGCCCTATTTTCTTCCCTACTATCCATTGCACCTCTCTATCTTACAATGTCTGTACATTCAATTACTTCTCTTGTTTATCAGCCATTTCAATTGGAGGGGGTGATGGCAGTATCTGTAGTATAAGTAAGGGCAGGGCGCCACCGTAGGGAGGGGTTCGGTAGAGTCGTCCATCTTTCCCCTTGTGCACTCGTGTCCATCCTCCCTCATGAGGCAATCCAACCACAAAGCAGGAGTAGAGTCTTACACCGCAAGGTGGCCCGAACCTGGGTAAACTGTCGTGTTCCCCATTCTTCTTCTCTAGCTCGAGCACGCCAAAGCATCGCCGTGAGGTAGCGGGTCACGAGATAGGACTTAGCCGGAGGCAGCGAGCGCACCCCAGTGTTCGAACTTTCTTGGGTCCCCGGAACCCCGATTCCGACAGGCACGCCGACTGAGAGAGCGCCATCCATGCCGCTTCCCGGTGCAGGCGACTATCATGTATTCAAACGACACTATGACTGCCCATCCGTCCATCTCCCGCCCTCATTGATAACATGCGGTTGCCGAGGAGTCTCCTTTGGCGCCATCCGCCCGCCTCTCTACCACCATCGGTGCTATATAAACTACTTTCCCAGCCATAGCCATAGTCATCCCTCTCTGCACCACTCCCCGCCATGGATCCCTCGACAACCAAAGCTCTCTGGGATGGGCTAACGTCGGAGCAAAAGAAGGCCATGGCCGCCATTGCTGCCGATTGGCAGGCCGACAGGCAGCTGGTGGACACCTCCGAGGACGACGTGTAAATGAAGGACGCCTCTCATGACGAGCCAGTGCCACTCTCCTCCTCCACTCCACCCTTGCTGGTGCATTGCACCATAACCATCGGCGAGGCCCGTGCCTATTATGTGGACATGGTGTGGGAGAACTAGTTTTTGGAGGCGCAAGCTGGCGCCAACTACAACCACAACCTTCTCCAAGAGCTTTTGCAAGCAGAGGAGCAAGTCACCACTGGTAGGGCGATAGCGCCGGACGCGGACCTGGCAGAGCAGGAGGCGTTGCTTGAGTCCTATCGCTCCGCCTGCAAGATTCGCCTTGCTCGTTGGCTGTACCGGCAACAGGTGGTGGAGGTGGCGGCCACCGGCAAGGACTGCGGCAAGGAGGCGGCAAGGAATTGTTCGACGACACCAACGACGAGGAGGTCGCGCCCTGGCTCCACGACCAAGAAGAAGTCGGCACATCCGCGGGCGCCGCCGGAAGCGAGGAAGAGTAGTGTACGATAGGTTGCCACCACTCGTTTCCTAGGAAGGCCACCGCTCCTCCCCTCCCATCGACGCCAAGCTTGGTGGGCTGAGTATCTTCTCCCGACTAGTCGCTTGGCGGCGACGTTGAGGTGGACAACTTCAGTTCCCGAGGCTCCAGAGGCGGAGCTGGAGAGCGCCAAGGCGCAACTTGGGACAATTAAGCTTCAGTTCTTGGGGCTGATGGCCGGACACAAGGACCGGACGTCAGCGATCATTTAGATTAGGTATTAATTATACTACAGACGACCTAGCACCGCTTTGATGTATTTGTAATGAAATCTGTCATGTTTATATGAAATCCGGCCGTGTTTATATGAAATCCGGACTTGTTTGAATGTATTTCGTCCGGTTGGTTCAAATTATTGTGAAAATGTATGCGGCTATGGTTGGATGGCGTCCTGCCACATCCGTGTCCGCAGACTAATCCCCCCTGTCCGAGGATGGATGCAGGAGAAAATTTATGGGTTGCCGCTGGAGATGCCCTAAGGTCACTGATGCACACATGCAAGATCCTTTATTTACTTGATCATGGTATATATCATCATCAGTGCAAGTTAGAGCATCTCCAGTCGATGATAGCTATTTTGGTCGCTTCACCGACGTCTCCGGACATGTCCGCGGATAGTGACCGGTAATACATCAGATTTTCTCTTCTACAACCGGATACGATATTATAGAATCCTTAAATCCATACAATTACATGCAACTTAGAACCTAGTCTAAAGTTTTCTGTGCACTCGTTCGCCTTCATGTTTGTGTCTGTGTCCAGCGGCAATGAGCCGCCCATGAAGTGAAGCTCTGGTCGTCGGCATGGTAGAGTAGGACATGAGACACAAACCGTCTCATGGGACTTGAGGTGCCACCATCTCACATACCCTACTATTCCTCGTAGCTTCCCATGGCATGGACGCCACCGGTCGATGTGAATTCCGTGATAGACCCCTCTTTGTTGTAGCCCGACACCTTCACCACGACGCGATTTGCGATGCCGGTGGTGCCAGTCACCCATAGAGGCTCAACCGCAGAGTGTGACTCAGCCTATGCGGCCTCCCGCATCCCTTGCCTCGCACGAGGGGCACTCCGCTCCATGTTAGCGGACGGGCCATGGCTCGTGCCGACGTTTACCTCCGACTCGGAGCCCATGGGGTTGGCATGCCTCGAAGGGGTTGCGTTGCTGCTGCGACATTGGGGCGCCATATGAACCGCGACACCTCCACGCGAGGCAATGGGCAAGTGCCTCCCGCCACAACGCCTTTTGCAGAAACAATGGATTCCCTCTGGATCGAGTCCGACTACTGTCAGGTGGACTCCTCCCATGAGCGGTAGAGAGCAATGCAGACGACCATCTCCCCCTCATGCCCGCATGGGACGAGGTTCCAGTGCACATATCAGAAGTGATCAGAGTTGGATCCGCCGCCGACAATGCCAAAGAAGGCCAGAGATCGTCAGAATGGTGCTTGGTGCGGAGATGGAGTGGTGTGAAGTGGACGGGGATGAGGACGAATATATACGGAATTGGATGGGCGAGAGTGTGTTGGATCTGACCCGTCCGGGTCTTCTTATGTCCACCCAGATTTAGGCGCAGCCTGGACGGGCCAATATAAAGGTTGCGACTGAGTCAGAATTTTATGACCAGGCCATTTGTCCGGCCGTAGTTTGGGGAGCGGCAAAAGGCACAAATTTGACCTCAGGTCAAAACTATTTCACAAACTAAACTGTTCTTGAAAGTATTTCACCCGGCTGACCTTTAATGTGTAGCGCCTGACATTAAGGCGCTGCACTCTACTGTGCAACGCCTAACACTTAGGCGCCACACTGTGCAGCGCCTAGCTCTAAGGAGTTGCACTACACTGTGCAGCGCCTAGCTGTAAGGAGTTGCACAGTAGAGTGTAGCGCCTTGTTGTCGGGCGCTGCACAAAAGGGTCAGCAGTGTGAAATATTTTCTAAAACAGTTTAGTTTGTGAAATACTTTTGTTTTAAGGTCAAATTTGCCAATTTTACCTTGAGGAGCCTGGCTGGACCATATGCACTCTCTCACAGCTTATGGTGAAGCGCACTAGCAGGATGAGATTAAACGAGGTTGATGGATCGATTTTGACCAGTGTGACACACTAGTACTTCCGAAAATACTTATTGTCAAAATGGATAAAAGAAGATGTATTTAGATGTATTTTAGTTCTAAATACATCTTTTTTTATCTATTTTGATGATAAGTATTTTCGGAGGAGAGAGTACTTTGCTAGGTTAAGCTAGAATCCAAAAAGAGCTAGAAAGCGGATCGATTGCTTTGTTTCCGACGGGCTATATATACTTACGCATGCATGTACTTGATGTATGAAGCACCAGAAGGAGCTTAGGACCGAGCTATGTGTGGATACATGCATAGGACCGCGGGCCAGGGCTAGGCACCACAGACTATGGCGTCTTCCATCTAATCAAGACGACATGGTTGCTGACGTTTCGAAAAGGATAATATACTAAAAAAATTAAAGTAGGGTTAAATCATGCTAAAGTTTTAATAATGAATCAAAACAGTAAAAAAGTCCCAAATGGGTCGCCATGTTTTTTTTTGAATGTTAAATGGGTCGCCATGTTGAGTGCGTCTGGCTATGAGATGACGGATACGAGACAGAGTCTGTCTGCTTAAGTGCCCATTGCGTTTGTTCAGGTTGGCACCGTTTGAGTTGCTCTTATCTGGTCATAGTGGGGAGTAACTTATACTAATGTTATGCATATGGGAAATGCACAAAAACACTTGGGTGCTTCACCCCCTATATGAATATGAAATTCAAAACATATCAAGAAAAATCAATAAAATCTGAGATCTTAGAATATCAAACCTATGTGCCCAATCTACTCCCGTATAAAGTTTCATAAAAAAATATCAAGAAATGTATCCGTGACGAAGAAAATACAGTCTAATCTATAATCCACCTAAACAGGTTTTTTTACATAGGAATTTTTTGTCTTTTTTACCGAAAGTACCACAAATGTCATTTTTTCGCTAAAATTTGCACGGAAGTAGATTGGGCACCCAAGTTTGATATCCCACAATCTTAGATTTGTTTTTGAATTTTCTTAGTATTTTTTTGAATTTAAAGTTCATATAGGGGGTGGAGCACCCGGAAGCCAAAAATCCACGTCCCATGCATATGACGTTAGTCTAAGTTACTACCTCTATAGTGTAAAGTAATATAATAATAGTGTCATAGGTTGCTTTATTTATTAGCTCATAGACTCATTTTGCCTTGGGAAGCGCTATGTTACAGTAACATACTCCCTCTGACCGGAAATACTTGTCATCAAAATGAAAAATGATGTATCTAGAATTAAAATACGTCTAGATACATCTTCTTTTATTTATTTTGATAATAAGTATTTTCGAACGGAGGAAGTATTATGTTACCACAAACACATTTTCCTCATTAAATACTTGCAACGGACATGCTTCTTTGTTAGTGCTAGTTCTTAAAAGGAAGTGCTAAAAAGTTAAAAGAAGAAATACCAACAGTCCAGACCGTAGATGCTTCTAGGAACGACCACAGACAGGCTCCGACCCCACATGACAGCGTGGGAGATTATGCCGGGCTGGAGAGGAAGAGAGAGAGACGGCAGTGAACTGGTCAGCCGTCAGAGCGACGAGTGAGGCTGGATGGACGGGATTGGGAACGGGATAGGCACGAGCGGAATTCGGCAAACCCAAAACCGTTATCGCCTCCGCCATTGACTCTTCTCTCGAATCCAAAGCGCACGGCACAAAAATCTTCCCGGTAATTTCTTTTCCATTTCATTCTCGGCGGCCTAGTCCTCTCCCTTTCCCTCCCCATCACCTTGGTCTTCCTTCCTCGATTCGATCCGAACCCATCCGATTCGGAAGAGAGGTACTCACTTGCCCCAACCATTTCGCGCGATCGAAGCAGGGCGAGCTCGACTTTGCGGCGCTAAATCGTCGGCAGCTAGTATCCCGCGCTGTGTGTTTCCCCCCGTTTGTTTGTGTTCAGGTGTTGGATTCATGGTATTTCGTGGGTTGGGTGGGTAGACCAGCGCTCGGGATTTTGTCTTGGTCGCGTCGACCTTGCCCGTGTTTCGGTTAGTTAAGGTTTTATTTACACTGGCTACTTTCCACTAGCCGGTGAGCTCATGCTCGTGTCTTGGCAGGGTCTGTTGATCTAATCTGTCACTAGTTTAGCTTGGACCTGGTTTGGGTGGGGGTGGGGTAGGACCTAGCGATCCTTTTGATGATTTTTGTCATTTCTATCTTTAGACAATGTGAAGGGGAGCTTTGGCGCAGTGGTAAAGCTGCTGCCTTGTGACCATGAGGTCATGGGTTCAAGTCCTGGAAACAGCCTCTTACAGAAATGTAGGGAAAGGCTGCGTACTATAGACCCAAAGTGGTCGGACCCTTCCCTGGACCCTGTGCAAGCGGGAGCTACATGCACTAGGTTGCCCTTTTTTATCTTTAGACAATGTGCCGCTCAACAGTTTGCTTGCTGCCAAGCACACCATTGATTCAGATTTGTGTGTTCCTGCTCCTTCCTCGTGTCTTTCTTTCTTTCTTGCACGGCGCGTTTGTCTTTATTCGCATGCTGTGTTTTGCAGGTGGTGATGCCGCTTGTGGAATCGCCTCAATGGCGCCGGAAGGCCACCGATTTCTTCTCTTCATCTAGTAAGTGCAGCCGTACTGTAACCCTCTCTTGCTTTTCTCTAGATCATGCTGTTTTCATGGCTACTCATCTCCATCTGGTGTATAACAACTAAAATGTATACCATCCCGCCGTTTCAAGTAGGTCATTGTCTCGTGCACTTCTGAAATTACTTGAAATACTGTTTTGTGGCAGCACACAATATCTGTGTTCTAGTTATTTATATCGATTTCATACTATCTTGGGACACTGAATGTTGGGTGTGAATGTTTTTGGGGCAGGCTTCAAGCTGAAGCAGGCAGGGCAATCTGCAGGGGATAATATAGCTGATGTTGCCGGTAAGGTTGGAACAGTGGTGAAGAGTCGGTGGGCTATCTTCCAGGATGCTAGACAGCGACCGCCACAACCAGGAGATACTGTGCAGGAGCGCTTCATCTCTGCTGCTGCCAACACTGGAGTGATTCTGAGGAAGGGCATTTCAGAGACAAAGGAGAAGGTCGCGGTGGGAAAGGTTAAAGTTGAAGAGGTCTGTGCCTTGGGGCAAAATTTTACTTAAGTTTTTCTTTCTTCACTTGTAGCTTTAGTTGTTCCATCACAAATATGGAATTTATTATATGGTTCAAAAAAAAATGGAACGCATGCTTTCTATGATTCCCCGTGTTACCAAAAAACACTTGGTGAGACTGACTTTTGTGGTTCGGCGTGATTCCTTGCAGGCTGCCAAAAAAACTGCGGACAAAAGCAAAACTATTTTGAACAATATTGAACGCTGGCAGAAGGTTTGTTATTTGAAGTTCTGTTAGCTGGCACTTGGCAGTATTATCTCACTTTATTGGGGAAGTATGCTGATTCTTACTTTCTTATTGCTTTTCGCAGGGAGTTGCGAGCAATGATGGTGAGTTTACAGTTCATTGCCTTAAGAATTTATTTGGAATTCATATCTGTCATGGCTTTTAGCGCACCTACTTATATCATACTGGAAAAGTGGAAATTCTGCAGCTCTCAACATATATGTAGCTACATGATAAACGTGTTTCTTTGCTTGGCTTATTTTAACAAAATCTTCTATGCTATTCTGCATGTGTTGTTGTTCTGTCTGCCGATGATTAATGGTTGACATTTAAACTCATTGGTTGCCAATAACCTTGCCTTGTAAGCTTGCAGTTTTTGGTGTTCCTGTTGAAGCCACTGTACAACGGGAGCAATCTGGTAAAGCTGTGCCTCTGATACTGGTGAGGTGTGCAGACCACTTGGTTATATCAGGTGAAATCGCTGAAATTACAGACTGGTTTCTTACTACATATTTTGTACTGGATCTGACGGCTGAAACTATCTGATTAGGCTTGAGTAATGAGTACTTGTTCAAATCTGAAGGCGACAGAAAAGTTCTTCAGCAACTAGTTTCACTTTACAATGAGGGTAAGGGGGCACCCTTGTCACCTGACTCATATTCTGACTTAACTTTTCTAGCAAATTTTGTATTCTGGGTTTTATGAGTTTGTTGTTTGCAGATTCGGGCGCATCTTTGCCTGATGGTGTTAGCCCTATTGATGTAGCTGCACTGATCAAGTGCTACCTTGCCAGCATCCCCGAACCGCTTACAACATTTGCTCTTTATGATGAGCTTAAAGATGCGAGGGTTAGCATTGATGATCTTAAGAACATACTGAAGAAGCTTCCAAATGTGAACTACATGACACTAGAATTTGTTACAGCATTGCTACTAAGAGTAAGCCGTAAATCAGCACTCAACATGGTATGCCTCATCCCTTATTTTGGTACTTTATCCCTGCATTCTTTTTTTAGCTGTTTCTCTTTTGATGCTTCGGGACTGAAAAAAATTGGAACTAAAAATAGTAAAGTTCAACTTACTGCAGAATGTAAATCTATCAACATGATTGCTGGCATTCAGCAATGACTTTGACAACCACCCTTTAAATCTCATGAAGGACCAACATTGTTATTTTCTGACAAGGAAGGACTAATCTCCACCTAATATTGTTTCTTTACTGTGTACTTAACTAATGGCTCATGCATCACTTAGTCTTAGAAAATGGTATTTGACCTGCCGATTCTTGGTTTATGGTGCTAGTTTATTTTTGGTCCCCTTCTGTAACAACTCTCCAATAACAGCTAGATCTAGGGAAAATACGTTCTACTATCAGGTGTAGTTACAGCCACATCTCATATGCTACAATGTGGTAGTATATCTACTACTTTATCATGTTGAGTATGTTCACATACCATATCTAAGGTTTTCCAAAGCGAGCTACATGAATTGTTTTGCAGGCGAGTCCATAGTTTTTAGTATATTTCGAAAATGACTTAATATTTGTACGTATAAAGCAGTATACTAAAAAATGTACACAATACTTAAAAAGTGGTATATATACTACTGATATATTCTTATATACAATACAACACATTACCCGTACATATACTCAGGTATGATAAATATTACCTAGAATGAATGAAGCATATAATACACTGTACATGATTTAAAGCAACACTCAAATAAGCATGAACTACCTGTAAAATGTAGTAGAATGTATTGAACACTTAATCCATAAATCACTACTAGTATTTATAGAGTTATCCATGAAACCAAGTTGCTGATTGTATGTAGTAACCTTTTGATCACCGATGAGTGCCATTTCCTGTTTAGACATCACAAATCTTCACTGGGCCGCAATGTAATTGAAATGACTCTCAACATTAATTTTTTACTCTCCATTTGTAAATTTCAGTCACTTCTTGTCCAATTAGGAACACAAACATGCTCAATGTATTTTAGTAGAAGAGAACATGGTGATTCTTGAAAGCACCCTGGTCCCATTCCCCTGGTGGCAATCCTATTGCAACATCAGGCCCAGCCCACCGAAGACGCTGGGCTCCCACCCCCGGTGACAATTTTGCAAAGACCTCAAGCCCAGCCCACCGCAACTTGGCCCAGCGTGGAGCCCCACACGCCAGAACGCGCCCACCAGGGTCCTAGCCCGCCTGCAGTTGAGCGCTTCGCGTCCCCGCCGATCACCATGCGTCGGTCACGCGCTTGCTCCTCTGCGCCAGGCTCTCTGACGCTGGGTGAATTCCTAGCCGCCGCTACCAAGCACATTGTCGCGGCCCTGCCGACACCAGGGAGGAAACCGCGCAGGCCCCTCAACTTCACCCCCCGTCGCGGCCGCTCGGTGCCCACCGCCCACCGCAGAGACGTGCGCATGTCCAGATCCTGCGCACCCTGGGGATCATTGGGACGAATCAGAAGGTCACCCCAGTCGAGATGAAGGCCTATGACGGCATGTTTGCAGTGCCCATCCCACTCGCGGTGCTCAAGGCCATTGCCGCGCTGGTCGATCGCGAGATCCCAGCATGCCTGTCCAACCCGCCGATCGCACCGGCACATGTCAAGGTCGCATGCACGACCTAGGTGGTGCCTGCCCCCGCATCCCGTCGATCCACTATCCATGGATCACGGCCTTAAGATCGCTGTGTGGAACGTGCGTGGCCTGAACACGCGTAGCCGGCGTGTCGTCATCTGCTCGCTGCTGGACACCACCGCCACCTTCATTGTATGCTTGCAGGAAACTAAGATGGAGTTGCTCTGTTCTTCTATTGTTCTTGACACTCTCGGTTCAGAATTCAATGATTACACTCCCGACACTTGGCATACGGGGTGGCATCCTGCTGGCTTGGAAGAGCAGGGCCGTGACTATCACATACCCATTGTTCACCACGAATGCCCTCTCGGCCAGAGTGGCCACGGCCTCGGGCACCCCCTGGTGGCTATCGGTCGTGTATGGACCCCAAGATGACGCGGACAAAATTGCGTTCTTGCTAGAGTTGTGGGAGATTCGCGCGGCTTGCCCCGGGCCATGGATGCTTTGTGGTGACTTCAACCTCATCCTGCGTGACGAGGACAAGAACAACAACAACTTGAACTGGCGCATGATGGGCAGGTTCTACCGCCTCGTCAACGACCTCGCGCTTGAGGAGGTCTACCTCAACGGGCGCCGCTTCACGTGGTCGAACGAGTAGTCCCCTTCCACCATGGTGCATCTGGATCGTGTGCTTTGCACCTCAGACTGGGAGGATGCACACGGCAAGTGTCATCTTCGCTGCCTCGCGTCCGTCGTTTTGGACCACTCCCCCTTTCTGCTGGACTGCTCTCCCATGCCCGCGGCGCATAGATGTTTTCACTTCGAGGACTCCTAGTTGAGGCTTGATGGTTTCCACGACACTGGCAGTGGCTTGGGGCTCGGTTCATGACCCGGACCCCTTTTCATCGTTTGATGTTGCGCCTTCAAGCTACAGCCCGTAGGCTTACCAGCTGGAGCGCCAAGTCCACCGGCAATATTCGCGACAAGTTGGCCATCTCTCGGGAGCTCATATCGCGCTTCGACAAGGCCCAGCAGGATCGCACACTTTCACCGGAGGAAGATTGGGTGCGAAAGCGCCTCAAGGTCTCATATCTTGGCCTCGCTTCGATGGAGCGTACCATCGCCAGGCAGCGCGCCCGCATTGCCATGCTCAAGGACGGCGATGCCAACACGGGCTTCTTCCACCGGCAGTGTCTCTTTCCTAGACAGAAGAATCGGATCTTCAGCTTGGCCGTGGATGGGCACGTGCTCACCGACCAGGACGCGATGGCGCAGGCTGCTTTCGCGCACTTCGATGGGATCCTGGGCACGGCCGTCAACCGTGATCTCACACTTGACTTGGAGGGGCTCATTGAGCCTTGTGACCTGTCGGGTCTGGACGCTCCTTTCAGCATGGAGGAGGTCTGGGACGCGATCAAACGCCTCCCCGCTTGCAAGGCACCGGGGCCTGACGGGTTTACTGCTGAGTTCTTGCGGGCTTGCTGGACCATTGTTCGGCAAGACTTTATGGATGTCTTCCAGCAGTTGTTCGAGATGAGAGGCCGTGGCTTTGGCAAGCTCAACCAAGCCCTCATGACCTTGCTGCCCAAACGAGCCGACGCCCAGCAGCTGCGTGACTACCGTCTGATCTGCTTGATACATCTTGTGGCCAAAATTTTCACCAAGGTCCTATCTTTGCGGCTTGCTCCCAGACTGGATAGCTTGGTCAGCCGCAACCACTGGAGCCTTCATGACAACTTCATTCTCGTGAGGCAATCTCTCAAGATGCTACACCAACTCGGGCCCCGCGGATTATGCTTATGCTCGACCTCACGCGCGCCTTTGACTCCATATCTTGGCCATTCCCCTTCAAGGTTTTGTGACAATATGGATTCGGGGAAAGATTCCAGGAGTGGCTCGCGATCCTGCTATCAACGTCCAGCACCCGTGTCATGATGAACGGAGAGTCAGGCCCCCCGATTTGGCACCGCAATGGCCTGCGACAGGGCGACTCTATGTCCCCCCAGCTGTTTGTTCTCGCTGTGGACACGCTCGGGCGGCTGATGCGCTGCGCTCTCGACGCTGGCATCTTGCAGCAGTTACATCCCCGACGCCCAATCCCGGCGATCTCCCTCTATGCGGACGATGTGATGCTCTTCTGCCATGTAACACCGGAGGACGTAGCCGCCGTCAAGGGTATCTTGACCCTGTTCGGCAAAGCGAGTGGGCTGCTGGTTAACTATGCGAAGAGCTCTGCCACCGTCCTACACGGCGACCTACAGGGACACGAGGTTATCGCCCAGTTGGGCTGCCCGGTGGTGCATCTACCCATCACCTACCTTGGCATCCCGCTGATGACGCACCGGCCTTCCGCCGCCCAGTTACAATCCCTCGTCGATACGGTGGCTGCCGGACTCCCTACCTGGAAGGCGTGGCTCATGAACAAAGCTGGGCGTCTTGCCCTCGTCAAATCGGTCCTCAACGCAATTCCCGCTGATGACGCACCGGCCTTCCGCCGCCCAGTTACAATCCCTCGTCGATACGGTGGCTGCCAGACTCCCTACCTGGAAGGCGTGGCT
>NC_041382.1:242961611-242965660 GCF_002162155.2 Triticum dicoccoides | reverse complement strand
AAGCGATCAAGCAATTGGAGAAGATCCAGAGAGGCTTCTTGTGGGCTGGGCGAGCCATTGCCAGCGGTGGTCACTGCCATGTCAATTGGCGCCATGTGTGCCGCCCCCTTGAGTATGGTGGACTAGGGGTCCGTGACCTGGAGCACACTGGTCTCGCGCTGCGTCTGCGCTGGTTGTGGTTTGCCCATGTTGATCCGGACCGTGCTTGGCAAGGCCTCGACCTGCAGTTCTCGCACGAGGAGCGCGCGCTATTCTTCGCCTCCACTACCATGATCATTGGGAATGGCTTGACGGCGCTGTTTTGGGAAGATCGCTGGATTGATGGGCAGTCCGTCTGTGAGGTCGCCCCTCTGCTCTACCAATGCATTCCCAAACGACGACACAAAGTCAGGACGGTGGCAGATGGGATGGCAGGTAACTCTTGGGTGAATGATATACAGGGGATCCTGGGCCTGCATGAGATCGGCCAATACTTGCTGCTTTGGCAAGCAGTGTGTCACACCACCCTGACGAGCGAGTCGGATCGCTTGCTCTGGAGGTGGACTGCCAACGGCATATACTCGGCGCGCTCGTGTTATGCGGCCAGTTTTCAGGGATCCACACATTGCCCTTCCTGGCAGCTGGTCTGGAAGAGCTGGGTGCCACCACGGGTTAAATTCTTCCATTGGTTGGCCGCCCAGGATCGCTGCTGGACTACTGAAAGGCTTGTGCGATGCGGATTGCAGCATCACCCTCGATGCCTTCATTGCGACCAGGCCATGGAGACTATTCAGCACCTGTTCCTGGCCTGCCCCTTTGCTCGCCAGACCTGGCATATCATCCTTGACTGGCTGCATATTCCGGCCCCAATTCCAAATCAGGAATCCACGGTCATGGAGTGGTGGCTGCGTGCGAAAGAGCTCACGCCACCTGCGCACCTGAAGGCCCTCAAGTCCATCGCGCTTCTTGTTCCCTGGATGTTATGGAAGCACAGGAACGCGTGTGTCTTCGACAACACCACGCCATCCTTGGAATTGCTAGTGGATAGGATCAAGGACGAGATCCAATGTTGGGCTAAGGCTGGAGCCCAGGGGCTTCGGGTTGTTCTGCCCACAACCTGGGACGTCCATTGATAGTTTGTATGACTCTGTAACGCTCACCTCCTAGGAGGCCTGTTCTACCTTTCCCATGAAATGAAATGCAAAGGCCTTTTGCGTTTTCTCGAAAAAAAAGAATGTACACAAAAATGAGTTCACTAGATAATTCTTTCAGTTCCATCTGGTTTGATAGACCACATTGTACAACTTTCCACAGTTAGGTTCTTCACAGTTAGTAATTTCTATAGTATAGACTGCTTGTGAAACGGTTTGTTTCTATTTCTGGAGCTGTTCTCATTCGTCAGGGATTGTATTTAGTTTAATATAAAATGTTCATTTCCTTTTGAGTGTCGAAGCAAATTTTTTGGTGCCAAGTGCAGATGGACTCTCGTACCCTTGCTGTGGAGTTCGCACCTTTGATCATATGGCAGCAAGGGGATTCTGGAACAGATTTGCGGAATCATCTCAGATTCACACTGAAACCACCTCCAAAAATTGTGGACACAACGACAAGTACCACTACATGGGACTTGCTAGGTATGTAAATTGATTTCGTCTAAGAGAATCCAGAGATTTTATATCGGTTGAAGGCTGGCGTTGGTTTCCCTTCATTAGCACAAGGGGGAAGCAATTAAGTAGATATTTCGACTCATGTTATCAAACATGCTTGATGCCCTATATCTGGTTGTGAAGTTATTGTGAATGCTAACTATCTAGTATGAATTGATAATTGAGGCTGTGCTAACTGCCAAGAAAGTTGTGGGCGTGAACGAGGGGTCAAACTTAATCCGAAAGCCAATTTAAGTGTGATTTAGCCACCCATCTTTAAACTGCCAAGTAAGAAGTGTCCGTGAATGAGGGGTCAACCTAATCCAAAGACAGATATACAAGTGTGAATATATAGGTGTCACGTCTGTAAACCAGCTTCACATTTCATCAACTAAGAGACCCACTTAGAGACTTGTGACACCTATATATGCTCCAGATGACCCAAACCTTGTTATAGTTAGGTTGTGTTGATCCAACATTCGAGCTACTATGTGTTGTGGAAGAGGGGAGGGGGGATAGGTGGCCAATCTTGTAGTGGATGGTCCAATCCAGACTTTCTTGTGAGCAGAGGTGGTAAAAATTTAGTCCTTAATCTTTTTTATCTAACTGTTATAATCCAACGTGGTTTGGCTTATATGATTGCAGATGAGGATGATGTGGATGCTTCGTCGCAAATCCCCTTGGACGATGGTTCGCCTCCAGACTATGGTGCTATTGAGGTGATCCAGTGCTTGATTGAGCATCACAATCCCATATTCACGGATGCAAACGAGACTGTATGGAGATGACCTGACCTGGCCGGCTCCTCTTTAGATTTCTGTGGTATTTAGCTCGTGCTATGTACAAGTTCCAGGTAGTAGGATGGAGTGGAGTGCCGCGAATAAGTCTAGTCACGGGGACACGCATTTTGGTCCAAACTTTTTTTGTCTTGTTTTGTGGGAGTAAAAGTAGGAACTGTATATATTAATTGTCCACATGACAGAGTTGTCTTGTGGGATTTGCCTCGACATGGCTCGTCAATAATGTACCATGATTCTTGTGCTGTATGTCACTACTTGGGTTGTAGACAAATTGCTGGACGTGGACGCATTTGCTAAATTCACTTCAGGTAATTACCAATCAGAAAGTGTAGGGCCTCTTTGATTCACATGATTTTGAAAATGTAGGAATAGGAAAAGTATAGGATTGCAGTGGCATGTCAACTTGAATCCTATAGGATTAGCAAAGAGTGTTTGATGCTACATGAAAAACAGAGGAATTGTAAAAAAAGGTTGGAGTGAATGTTAGATTTTTTATAAAATGTAGTACAAAAGATTTCATAGGATAAATTCCTATGGGATCCAATCCTATGAATCAAAGGGCCGACATAGGAAAAATTTCTAAGGATTTCAATTCTCCAAAATTTTTAAAGAATTTCTTTGAATCAAAGGAGCCCGTAGTTGGCACCGTGCCTTCAAAATGGTGTACTGATACTTCCGTCGGTAACAACCTTGCTTCTTGTGCAGGAATAAGTTTTTTACAGTTACACGAAACGAGGCGTGGAAGTTTGACGGCAGTGAGAGGCTACAAGTGTTCATTACTTTGCGTCATAGTTACTGTTGAATTTGACAATGTTCTGTATGCAGAAAGAGCACGGGCGACAGAATGTTGCATGCCCCAACAAAGCACCCTTTGATCTGTGAGATTGAATGATCCATATCTATGCTTAAAGCAATATTACTTAATCCCTTCGTGGCGGCTTGGGTGGAACTCCAGAATTTGCCTCCTCGACGCTGCGGGGCTAAGGCCCTCTTTGGTTCGGTTGTGGATTTCTAAAAATAGCTGTGAAAAATTTGCTGTGAAAAAACAGTTGTGGGAAATCTGATGTGAAAAAGATGTAGGTTATTTGGCAAACGATACAACTTTTTTAGATTTTGGCCCGCACGGAATCAGATTTTGAAAAGCACGTCCTGGACTGTTTCCGCTTTTGGTTCAGATTTTGGCAGCGGATTTCTGGAATCAGATTCTGCTGGGTTCGTCCTTTGGTTCAGATTCTGCTGCGCGGCAGCGGAATCCGTCGATAAAAGCTGAACCAAACAGGGCCTAAGCCTGTGCAGTGGACAACTCCTTCTCCGGTGTTTCAGCTCGAGGCAGTGGCCTCCCGCGAAGGTGGTTGCTCACTCTCGGCAGCGCAGCCATGCCCTGCAGCTTCTTCCTCCCTCTTGGCGGAACATTGGCGTGGTGTGGCTCCCGACCGAACATTGGCTGAATGGCTGTGTAGCCATGATGGCGCCATCTCGTCGACATGGCGTGGCTTAGGGAGAGCCCCTATTTGCCGCTCTCCGCAATAAAATGTCAGCAAATCGCATAGAGCGAGTGACTAGGCTGGCCCATTTGGACCAGAGCGTTTATTTCTGCTGGTTTTTTAGTGTTTCTTTTGCCAAT
>NC_041382.1:242939823-242961252 GCF_002162155.2 Triticum dicoccoides | reverse complement strand
GAATATTTATTTATTTTAAAAGTGACCTTTTTTAAAAAGGGAATAATTTTCTTAAGTTTTCATGAACATTTAAAAAATTGTGTGTGTTTTCTAAAAAAACATGTACATTTTTTATTTCGTGAACTTTCTAAAAATCATGAAACATAAAATTTTTTTTGAGCATTTTTTAAAAATTAAACAAAAAAGTCAAAGAAAGGAAAACCAAAAAGGAAAGAAAGGGAAAGATAAACACCCAACTCGCCGCTCATAATGTGCGACTTGCCGACATATTGTGGCAAGAACGACAACTAGATTTTGTCTGGCTCTTAGGCTCCACTGCATGTGAAAGTGTAATTATGCCCTTAACTATGTTTTGACATTGATGAATTTTTTTTTGTAGGTGACTAATATATTTGCTAAGTAAATCTATAGGTGTTAGTCCGAGTTGAGATGTTGTGTTATGGATCATATACCCCTTAAAATGTTGAAGACTTTAGATGTATGTGACAATGATATAGGCGTAACCTCATTTTTGTTCTTGAGTTATAGAGAACCCCACACTATTCAGAGGGGATGATGACCCGCAAGTATAGAGGATGGCAACAATCTTCAAGGAAAGTATTTCAATCCAAATTTATTGATTCGACCCAAGGGAAGCCAAAGAATATTTATAATGTTTAGCAGTTGAGTTATCAATTCAACTAACACCTGAAGAGATAACTTGCTTGCGAAAATTTATTAATAGCACAGTAATATAGGTAGAAGTGGTGATAAAGTAGCAATAGTAATAATAACAAGTTTGTAGCGTAGTAGCAAAGAGTGTAGTAGTTGTTGTAATGAAAACACTAGCAGTAAAAGCGTAGGCATAGAGTAATCGAGCGAAGGCATGGAGTAATCGACGGGATTGCTGAGATGGGCTTCAATATGCAATGGTCGTAACCTAGAATGAAGCAATCTAGCTCCAATTCATCAATCATAGTAGGCATGCATTTCATAAATAGTCGTACGTGCTTGCCATAAAAACTTGCATGAGATCTTTTGTCCTACCGTTCCGTGGCAGCAGAGTCCTAATAGAAACTAATGGTAATTAAGGCACTCCATTTAATAGGAACCAGGACAAAACATTAAACATGAACGAAAGCTCAATGCCAATGGAGTTGAATGGGAAGAAAATCAATGCCCCAAGACGAAGTTTGTTCCTCAACAAGAGAAGTATGACCCCACTTCTTTTGAGGGAACACAATCTCAAGATGATTTTCCACCACAAGACCACAAGCTAAAAGCGAAGGACAAGCTTCAAGAAGAGATTGACTCATTTGAAGAAGCTCCTAAGGCCATGGTCAAGTGGGTTCCCAAGACTACATCAAGCTCTATTTCATCAAGTTCAACTACAACTCCAAGGATTCCCATCAAGTTGATGTGGGTCCCAAAGAAGAAGAACTAGAGTGTTCTTGAGGGTGACTCCACCAACATACTCCACTAACATTCATATTGGCGAGGACTTGTGCAATCAACTTTCATATCTTTCACTAGTTCATGGAGTCACAAACTTTTTGTTGGTAAGACAAGGGACAAGGTAACCAAATGCTCTCATGGACATCATCATATGTGCAATTCACACTATGTCTATGGATATCCTTGTATGTTCCTTGTGGGACTAACCCTTGTAGGTATTGAAAGTGCAACACTCTAAAGGATTGCTCCATATGGTCTACATCAACATTGAGCATCCACATCTTCACTGTCTACATAAAGTCATCATCAACAAAACCCAAGGTTAGTTCATCCCTCTTTAGGGGGATATCACATCTAGGGGGAGCTTTGCTCTAAGAATTGAGCTAAATCAACTCTAATGGTGTGAACACATTAATGTTTTATGTAAATGTGGTAACCCCACTTGTGCTTAAACAATGAGTATGACCTATGATCAAATGTTCTCATTTGACTCCTAAGTCAATATACTCATATATAGATGACCTAGTCATCGCCAATTGCTTGATAGATGCTAGAATTGGTTGTGCATGCTTTGACACATATTTCATTTGGTATCTTATTGTATGAGCATGTTGGTTGCATATTTTCTCCATTGAGGACATCCATTTGTTGTTTTCATTGTCTTGGTTTTTGTTGACCAAGTGGATGTACAAGAATGCCTAAGAACCTCCTCTAGCTATCTATGCTCTTATTATCTCAAATTATTTTCATGCTACATCACAAAAATTGAACAAGTCTTTTTTGCACCCTCTGGGTGAGGAGCACTCGGAGCCACCGATCCAACTAAGGCTGCCTTCCAAAACCTTCTTCATGCATTTTGGTTAGACCAACTCACTCAAACTCGATCGAATCGAAATCATAAAGACTGGTCTAGGTTTTCATCTTGGTACTACCGATTAGACCAACTTTGTCCCATCGATTTGTTGTAACTACACGTAGTTGCACATCTTGGTGCCACCGATTTGTTCCACTCAGTGCCACCGACAGTACACGGGTATATATACTCCGCACGACCGTATGTTGAAACCATTTTCAAACGGTACGACTCCGCACCCTGTTGCCGCCGCCCCTTGGTCTCCGGATCATCGCTGTCGTCTCTTGTGCACCTTCACTGCAGGAATCCTCCGCTATCAACGGATTCTGCTCCGCCATTGCCGTCGTCAATGGATTCTGCTCCGCGTTGCCGCCGTAGAGGATCTCCACCGAGTTAGGGTGAGATTCGATCTCCTCATGCTTTCTTTTCTCCAATTTAACGCACAAGGATTTTTCCATGTATATTGACACAATTGTAATGCCTCTATTCACTAGATTAGTTCCTTAGAATAAATTCGAGCAAACAATTTAGGTTTAGGTTTCCGCTGAACGCATATCGGACCGACCGAATAGGAATTTTCGGTCCCGCCGATTTGGCTCTGGCCATTGCACAAGTACAAATCGGTTCCACCGAAATGTACTAATCGATGAGATCGAAAGTAAAGTTTAAGTGAAACCCTAGCATCTCGGAGACACCGAACCACGTTTCGGTCCAACCGAAATTGTGTGTTTAGTCTTTGTTAACTGCTTCGGTATCACTTAAATGACCAACTCGGCAGCTCCTAAATGCATTCTATGAAAACCTAGAACTAAAGTTTGAACTCAAATTTTTGAAAAACTATCTGCTTTTTTTGATAACTCATCTACTCTGCCCATACCCATCTATTCACAGGGTCAGTTTTGCAAGACGTCAAGTGCTAGTGACAGTCAAAATGAGTCAGAGAAGAACTTTGATCTCAGTGAGGATTCTAGTCCCAATGAGAGCTACTATAAGGGCATTAGGAGCTCTCCAGATCTGCCAAAGGCTACCACAAGGACAAAGAACAAGAGAACCTCAGATGATGAGGATGAAGCCTTGGTGGCTAGTGAGGCCACATCAAAGAAGAAAACAGTTTCGAGGAAGGAATATGGTACTTCTGCTAGTACTGGGCCAAGTGCCAAGGAAAGGACTGCTGTAAGGAGAATCCCTATGTCAAAGGCACACAAATCCTCTGCTCCAAAGGAAACAATGATATTCACAGTTGAGGAGCCAAGTAATGCAGAGGGTGATGCCAACAATAAAAAAAGAGGGTGGGGAAGACAATGGCTAGAGTAATTGGTGGACCCTCCATGATGATTGATGATGAGAAGGAGGAAGAATAACTAGAAGCTGAAGCACCTCCTACTAAGGCTCAGAAACTGATGTCAGATGCAATGAAGTCAGCTGCTCCCTCTAAGCCCAAGTCCAAGCCCAAAGTTGCTGCACCTAAGAGGTCTACAAGGAATATCTCTGTTGCTGAGAAGAACAAGGCCCCAGTGCCTGAAGTTGAGGTTGATGATGAGCCACTAGTGCTTAGGAAGCTCAAGCACAAGATCCTAGATCATGGCAATGCTCATCCTGTTGCAGAAAACATGATGCTCAGGAAGGATAAGGGACTGCGTGAGTGGAGAAAGGATGACCCCTATCCTGTCAGGAGGAGGACTGCTTGTGATTACCGCTTTCACATCAAAGAACAGCAATATTTCTATGAAACTATTTTGCTTGATAAGAAGCCCATTGTCAGTGACATGAAGTGGGTGGACTAGAAATACATTGATGCAAATGAAGATTATTTCCCCCACATTCATGAGAGATTCATACTTACCAATGTTGACAAGTTTGTTGGTCAAAAGCTCACCAAGTGGAATGATGAGATGATCATGCAATTTTACTCCACAACTCATTTATACCCAAATGCGAGGATTGCATGGATGACTAAGGGTTCCAAGAAGAGGAAAATGACATCGATGTGTACGGGAAGCCCAGGATGGACCACAACAGTATGGCAAACATGTACAAGGAAATCCCTCCAAAGGATCTTGAGAGTCACAACCTTGGTTCAGTCAAGCACCTGCTAGCTGGTTTGGCCACCACAAACACAATCTTGAGGCATACTATTTTGCCCAAGTATGTAGATGACAAGATGATACATGGCCACTCCATCAATCTGCTCCATTTGTTTGACATCCCTCAGAAGTTCAAAGTCATGAGTTAATTGTTGAAACAATCAAGAGGACATCTGCTGACCAGAAGAGATCTTGTGGATATGCTCCACACATCCAGATGCTCATCAACTCCAAGGTTGGAATGAGAACATATCTACTTTATTGTGAGCATCTCCCTCTTTAGCCAGAGTTTGAGGATAATGTGGTGGTGATGGATCCCTCACACCCCACATCTATTGAGGCTCAAGAGAAGATCCAAGCAGCAGCAACAGCAAGAGCAGCTCAAGAAGCCACAACACCTAATTCTCCAATAGCTAACCTCAAGTAAAAGAATGACCATATGACATATCTGCTGAGGCCACCCTGAGGATTGGGAGGAGTCTGGCCAACATCTCCAAGAACCAGGAGATCTAGAGCGGATTGTTGATACAAAGGTTCATGATCTTGATATTAAGATCACAGAGGTTCAGACTATCATGGAGAAGCTTAGAGATGATGTCGAGGCAAGCAGGATTGCTGCAGAGGACAGTGGAGATGAGAGACCACCACTCAGAGATTTCAGATGGTACCTAGGGCACCCATATCTTTAGTCGTGCCAGTTGCAAAGACGAGGACCACTCTTTCTGCACCTGCCACTACTACCACAGTAGCACCTCCAGTTCCCACTCCACCAGCCCACCAGACATCATCAGAAGCATTTGCAAATGCACTTCTCTCAACGCCATTTAGCACACTGGAGCCACCAGCCAGAAGTCACCTTCAGGAGCTTGGGAGGATTGTGCCTAGAGAGATGCATAGCTCTATACCTTTTCAAGCCTTTTGGTACTTGTTTCCAAAGGGGGAGAAATTGTATAGATCATTAGGCTGAGAGAGAGCGTGTGTCTCACTTTTTCTCTTTGGTTTTTCTTGAGTTCTTGCTACTATGTTCATTTGATTCATGCTACTTGTTTGTTATGCTTTTGATATACTACACTTTTGGTGTGTGACTGATCATACTATGCTTAATGCTTATTCCTACCACTTTGTGTGTATGATCATTCACTTATGTCTTTGGTGATGCATGCATGTTATTTCACTCATATCATTTTTTGCAATACACCAAGATGTATGTGACATGGAAGAGTGACCCATGATCCTAATCGATTGTGCATTTGCATTCAAGCACACATTCTTAATAATGCACAAATTTAGGGGGAGATCTTGCTTATCACACACTTCTCAAAGCAATGATGTATTTCATTCATTTAATCATTTGTCGAAGCTTTGATCTATATGTTGCCATCAATTACCAAAAAGGGGGAGATTGAAAGTGCAACTAATCCCCGGGTGGTTTTGGTAATTCATAACAACATATATCTCATTGAACTAATGTCCATTCAAGATAAATATTTCAGGATGTTCAATGATTGGCATGGCATGGATTAGAAATGTGGACACCTCAAAATGCTAAGGACAAAGATTGGCAAAATCTCAAGACTCTACATTTTTGGTTAAGTGATCCAAGATCACATTGAGTTCATAGGAAAGCCAATACTATTAAAAGGGGATGAGGTGTTGCTTAATGATCAACTTTCTCACAGTGCTTAGTGATATTGCTCCAAAAACCCTCAGCCACTTTCTCCATCCAAATATGTCAAAACTCGAATTCCAAACTTGGCCCCACCGATATCTTCCATCCGGAGCCACCGAGTTCATTCTAGCATAGCTACAGCCACAACTCTGACAGTTCAGTCACACCGATATGGATCTCGGTCCTACCAAGATGGCCTTGCCAACTCTCTGTTGCTTGTTGCAATTATTTCGGTCTCACCGATATGGCTTGCCAACTCCCCGTTGCCTTATTGCCTCACTTTGGTCTCACCGAGTCGATGCAATCGGTGCCACCGAGATAACGTTTGCTGTAAGCCCTAGCACAACGGTCCCACCGAGTTGTTCTTGTTGGTCCCAGCGAGACTCCTAACCTTCATATTTTTGAACAGATAGGTGCCACCGAGTTTTTTTTCCGATGCCACCAAGATGAGTCAAAAGTGTGTAACGGTTGGATTTTGTGTGGAAGCTATATATACCCCTTGATGTTGGCTTGAACTACATCAATATTTCCCAAAGAGGAAGGGATGATGTAGCACATCAACGGTAGGTATTTCCCTCAGTGATGAGACCAAGGTTATCGAACCAGTAGGAGAACCACGCAACACTACGTGAACAACACCTGGACACAAATAACAAATACTCGCAACCCAACGTGTTAAAGGGGTTGTCAATCCCTTTCGGGCAACGACGCTAGAAATATGCAAACAAACATGAGAGAGTTGTAAATATTGATAGATCGAACACCAAATAAAATAAAGTGCAACAAGGTATTTTTGTATTTTTGGTTTAATAGATCTAAAAATAAAAGCAAAGGAAAATAGATCGCAAAGGCAAATATAATAAAGAAGAGACCCGGGGGCCGTAGGTTTCACTAGTGGCTTCTCTCGAGAAAAATAGCAAACGGTGGGTGAACAAATTAGTGTTGGGCAATTGATAGAACTTCAAATAATCATGACGATATCCAGGCAGTGATCATTATATAGGCATCACGTCCAAGATTAGTAGACTGACTCCTGCCTGCATCTACTACTATTACTCCACACATCGACCGCTATCCAGCATGCATCTAGTGTATTAAGTTCATGGAAAACGGAGTAATGCAATAAGAACGGTGGCATGATGTAGACAAGATCTGTTTATGTAGAAATAGACCCCATCTTGTTATCCTTAATAGCAACGATGCATACATGTTGGTTTCCCTTCTGTCACTGGGATCAAGCACATTAAGATCGAACCCATCATAAAGCACCTCTTCCCATTGAAAGATAAATAGATCAAGTTGGCCAAACAAAATCCAAATATCGGAGAAGAAATACGAGGCTATAAGTAATAATGCATATGAGAGATCAAAGAAGACTCAAATAAATTTCATGGATAAAAAGATAGAGCTGATCATAAACTCAAAGTTCTTCAGATCCCAACAAATACACTGCAAAAAGAGTTACATCATATGGATCTCCAAGAGACCATTGTATTGAGAATCAAACGAGAGAGAGGAAGCCATCTAGCTACTAACTACAGACCCGTAGGTCTACAAAGAACTACTCACGCATCATCGGAGAGGCACCAATGGACATGATGCACCCCTCCATGATGGTGTCTAGATCGGATCTGGTGGTTCTGGAACTTGCGATGGTTGGAATTGATTTTCGTCGACTCCCCTAGGGTTTCTGGAATATTGGGGTATTTATAGAGTAAAGAGGCGGTCCGGGGGGCACCCTTGGTGGGCACAACCCACCAGGGCGCGCCTGGGACTCCCGGCGCACCATGGTGGGTTGTGCTCCCCTCGGAGCAGCCCCCAGGTGCTTCTTCCGCCCACTGGATGTCTTATGGTCCAAAAAAATCCACAAAAAGTTTCGCTGCGTTTGGACTCCGTTTGGTATCGATTTCCTGCGATGTGAAAAACATGCAAAAAACGGCAACTGGCACTTGGCACTATGTCAATAGGTTAGTACCAAAAATGATATAAAATGATTATAAAACATCCAAGAATGATAATATAACAGCATGGAACAATCAAAAAATATAGATACGTTGCAGACGTATCAGCATCCCCAAGCTTAATTCCTGCTCGTCCTCGAGTAGGTAAATGATAAAAATAGAATTTTTGATGTGGAATGCTGCCTAACATGCCATCTCATATTCTTTTCTTTATAGCATATGGAAATTTGGACTTTTATATGGTTCAAAGCAATAGTCTAGTTTTGACATGAGACTTAATTACTCAAGCATATCAACAAGCAACCATGTCTTTCAAAATATCAATGCTAAAATAAGTTATCCCTAGCCCATCATGCTCAATCATTGATCCACTCATGAAACACATTTGCACATTAGCTACACCCAATGCTCAAGTACAATCATAGTGCCTCCTAGTTAGTGCTTTATAAGAGAAGATTGTAACACCCACAATGCGGCTATATCTCCCACGTGTCGGAGCACGACTTAGAGGCATAACCGCATTGTAGGCATGTCGCAGGAGGGGTAATCTTTACACATCCCATGTACTGAACAAGAAAGAGATAAAGAGTTGGCTTACAATCGCCACTTCACACAATACATAAATATAGCATTACATCATCCAGAATACAATCAAGGTCCGACTACGGAACCAAAATAAAGACAACCCCAAATGCAATAGATCCCCGATCGCCCCAACTAGGCTCCACTACTGATCGTCCGGGAAAGACACATAGTAACGTCTTGAATCCTCGTCGAACTCCCACTTGAGTTCAGTTGCATCCCCTGTAATGGCGTCATCGGCAGCTGCATCTGGTTTTGGAAGTAATCTGTGAGTCACGGGGACTCAGCAATCTCACACCCTCGCGATCAAGACTATTTAAGCTTATGGGAAGGAAAAGGTAGTGAGGTGGAGCTGCAGCAAGCACTAGCATATATGGTGGCTATCTTACGCAAATGAGAGCGAGAAGAGAAGCAAAGCACGGTCGAGAAGCTATAAGATCAAGAAGTGATCCTAGAACTACTTACGTTCAAGCAAAACACGAGACCGTGTTCTCTTCTCGGACTCCGCCGAAAAGAGACCATCACGGTTACACACGCTGTTGATTCATTTTAATTAAGTTAAGTGTCAGGTTTTCTACAACCGGATATTAACAAATTCCCATCTACCCAAAACCGCGGGCACGACTTCCAAAAGTTCAAAACCCTGCAGGGGTGTCCCAACTTAGCCCATCACAAGCTCTCACGGTCAACGAAGGATATTCCTTCTCCCAGGACGACCCGATCAGACTCGGGAATCCCGGTTACAAGACATTTCGACAATGGTAAAACAAGACCAGCAAATCCCGATAGGAGCTGCACATATCTCGCTCTCAGGGCACACCGGATGAGCCAGACGTCGGGTTGGCGTAGACCCTGGTTGCCCAGGGGGCGCCGGACATCGCTCAGGTTGGACCGACACTTAGAGAAGCACTGGCCCTGGGGGGGGGGGGGTTAAAATAAAGATGACCCTTGAGTCCGCGAAACCCAAGGGAAAAAGGCTAGGTGGCAAATGGTAAAACCAAGGTTGGGCTTGCTGGAGGAGTTTTATTCAAGGCGAACTGTCAAGGGGTTCCATTATAACCCAACCGCGTAAGGAACACAAAATCAAGGAACATAACACCAATATGACGGAAACTAGGCCGGCAAGAGTGGAACAAAACACCAGGCATAAGGCCGAGCCTTCCACCCTTTACCAAGTATGTATGTGCATTAAAGTAAACAAGATATAATAATGATATCCCAACAAATATCATGTTCCAAACAAGGAACAAACTTCATCTCCACCTGCAACTAGCAACGCTATAAGAGGGGCTGAGCAAAGCGGTAACATAGCCAAACAACGGTTTGCTAGGACAAGGTGGGTTAGAGGCTTGACATGGCAATATGGGAGGCATGATATAGCAAGTGGTAGGTATCGCGGCATAGCAATAGAGCGAGGAACTACCAAGCAAAGATAGAAGTGATTTCGAGGATATGGTCATCTTGCCTGCAAAGTTCTCTGAGTTGACGTAAGCTTGATCCTTGTAAGCATACTCTACGGGTTCCTTAATCACAAACTTGTCTCCCGGCTCTACCCAAGACAGGAACACAAGCAAAGGAAACCACAATCAACCACGGTGCAATGCGCAAGCATCATGATGCAAAACATGACATGATATGCGGGATGTAATATGCAATGCATACGCGTGCTCCGGAAGGAAAAGATTGAACCAGGCCTCAAGTTGGCAAACCAAGTGCACCACTGGAAATATGAGTTGATTTCGGTCGAAATCGATATAAAGATCACCGAAATCGGATGCACGGTTTGCAAATGGCGAGCAAAACAAAAATGGCACAATTCTGCGATTAACAACACGATGCCATCCAAAATGCAACAAGAAACTAAGCTACTGCACTCTAACATAGCAATAAAGCACATGGCAGTGATCTACTCAAGATGCTTGACAAAAGATGAACACTGATCTACAGCTAAATCACAAAAGCGTAGGTTCAAACAAGCATGGCAAAAGTGCAAAAGATATCAGCTTCATAGACTTCGTGAAAATAACACGTCAGGAATTAACATCAGGAAGCAATGTTTAGAGCAATATATCAACATGCTACAGGATAGATCGTAGCAAACAAAGGCATGGCATGAATCTACTCAAAACATATAACAAAAGTCCCTTACTGACCATAAGCCAAAAAAGATTAGAAGATATGATGGCACCCACGTAAACATAGCAAGTTTCGTTAACATAATTAGACTTAGCAGAAAACTGGACATGGCATAAACAGAGTTACGTAGGCATGTTTGCGGGCTCGATGCACTCAACACAAGGCATTGCATTACAAGCTAAGTATACAACCAGCAAGAAGACATGATCAAGAAGCTAACCATGGCAAGAACCATCTCATAGCATGCAAGGATCAACTACAACAACCTTGGCAAAATTGAATAACATGTAAACAATCTGCCAGGAACATTTTATAGCAAAAGTAGATCAATATTGATTCATGCTTGGGGACTCCATAAATGCAAACAAGGACATGGATGGATAGAGCACAATCATATTCCCAAATCATCCTTACTGAACATACTCAAAAGAGGCATGGATCACTCTGTAGCAACATGAATACATGGCATAAAAATAACAACAGGGAAATGACTTAGTGAAATTCTAAGTCCCTGAAAACAGCAACATCACGAGAGCTACTTTGCATGCATGTTCTAGTCACCACATTGATCACAAAAATACATGGCATAAACCCCTGTGAAGATGGCATGGCATAGCCCAAAACACATGTAGGGCTCAAGTTCATAGGAGGCACACAATAATCATGGCAAAAAAGACAAATGCTCAATAACTGATAAGAATCAGGAACTAACATTTTATAGCACTCTTGCAACAGATATTTGGGCATCTAGATGGACTCAAACAAGCATGGTGCGATGGAACAAAATGAAGAGGACATCCAGATGAACATTTTGATATCTCGTATGCACAAAACGGACCACCGAGCACAGAGTTATGGCATGATGAATGGAGAATAAAAATAACCAGAAAAGGGGACTTAGTGGAAAAGGAGAGGTCAACCTAGGGTTTCGGATCCGATCCAGATCTGGGCGCATGGTTCCCGAGGATCGCCGGAGTTGAGTGGATCTCGCCGGAGCTCATCGGGAGGAGGTGGCCGGAGTCGGCTCGCCGGATATGGGGACCTCGTCCTCGGGCGGAGCAGCGAGGAGGCAGAGGACGGCGGGCGGCGGAGCTTGGCGCGGGGGCGGCGCCCTGCCGGTGACAGCAGGGCGGTGAGGCGGCGACCGGTGGAGGTGGGCGGCGCGGCGGAGCGGCGATGGCGGCGGGCGACGGAGCCGGGCGGCGCGAGTGAGGCGCGGGTGGAGAGCGGCTGCGGGGCGCGGCCCGGTCGGGCGCGGGCGGGCCGACCACGGGCCAGACGGGCCGGACGGCGGAGGCGGCGGTGGATGACATGTGGCAGGATCCGGTTCGTCGGGTGGCGGTGGGCGGACGTGTCCGGCGTGGTCCGGATGCGTCCGGCGGCGAGGAGGGAGGTTTGCTAGGGTTTCGCCCAAAAATTTCGGAGGGGTGCACATATTTATAGGTAGAGGGAGCTAGGAGAGTCCAAATGAGGTGCAGTTTTCGGCCATGCGATCGTGATCGAACGGCCGAGAGGATGGAGGGTGTTTGTATGGGTTTTGGGCCACTTTGGAGGGGTGTTGGGCTGCAACACACACGAGGCCTTTACGGTTCCTCGGTTAACCGTTGGAGTATCAAACGAACTCTAAATGGCACAAAACTTGACAGGCGGTCTACCGGTGGTGTACCAAGGACGCTTGGCAAATCTCGGTCAAATCCAAGAACGTTTAACACCCGCACATGAAAATAGGCAAAAGGGGACGCCGGAGGACATAGGAGTGTCGGATCGCAAACGGACAACGGGGAAAAAGCTCGGATGCATGAGATGAACACGTATGCAAATGCGATGCACATGATTACATGATATGCATGACATGGACAAAATACAAAAAGAAGACAAAACCCAACCACGAGGGAATATCATAACTTAGAGCCAAAAATGGCAAGAGTTGGAATACAAATATGGCAAGTTACATACAGGGCGTTACAACACTCCACCACTACGAAAGGATCTCGTCCTGAGATCTAGGACTGGAAAAACTCTGCATATTTGGAACGGAGGTGATCCTCGCGTTCCCAGGTGGCTTCTCGGTCGGAATGGTGTGAACACTTCACTTTCAGGAATTTGATAGACTTGTTGTGAGTCTTGCGCTCAGTTTCTTCAAGAATAGCAACGGGATGCTCATGATAAGACATGTCTTCTTGGAGATCAATCTCTTCGAAGTTGATGGTGCGGTCAGGAGTCTTAAAACACTTGCGAAGCTGTGACACGTGAAACACGTTGTGCACGTTTGCAAAGTTGGATGGAAGCTCAAGTTGATAGGCGAGGTCGCCTCTTTTCCCAATGATCTTGAAAGGACCCACATATCTAGGGGCAAGCTTCCCTTTGATACCGAAGCGACGAGTACCTTTCATTGGAGAGACGCGGAGGTAGACATGGTCTCCGATCTCGAAAGCCAAGTCACGATGCTTGCTATCATAGTAACTCTTCTGGTGCGATTGCACGACTTTGAGATTTTCACGAATGACTTTACACATTTCTTCAGCTTCTGTGATTAAGTCATTGCCAAGAAGTTGGCGTTCACCAGTCTCTGACCAGTTAAGAGGCATACGACACTTTCTGCCATAGAATCTCGAATGGGGCCTTGCCCGAACTCGCTTGGAAGCTGTTGTTGTAGGAGAACTCGTCATATGGAAGACAATCTTCCCACTTCATACCGAAAGAAATGACACAGGCCCTGAGCATATCTTCAAGAATTTGATTTACTCGCTCGACTTGTCCACTAGTTTGAGGATGAAAGGCAGTGCTGAAGCGAATGCTGGTGCCCATAGCCTTCTGAAAGGAATCCCATAACTTAGAGGTAAATATGCTTCCACGATCTGAAGATATCAACTACGGAATGCCGTGGAAGGAGACAATCCTGGAGGTATATAGCTCTGCCAACTGAGCTGCTGTGATAGATTCTTAGATAGAAAGAAAATGAGCCACTTTAGTGAGCTTGTCGATGACGACGAAGATAGCATCATTGCCACACTTGGACTTGGGAAATCCAGTCACGAAGTCCATCTCAATATGGTCAAACTTCCATTCTGGAATGGCAAGAGGTTGGAGGAGACCAGCTGGCCACTGGTGTCCTGCTTTCACTCTTCTGCAGACATCACATTCATTCACGAACTGAGCAATCTCGCGCTTCATTTGAGTCCACCAATACGACTGCTTGAGGTCACGGTACATCTTTGTACTTCCAGGATGAATAGATAGGAGTGAATTGTGAGCCTCGTTCATGATGACTATACGAAGGTCACCCTTAGGAATAACAATGCGATCCTCAAAGAATAGAGTATCTTTGTCATTATGGCGATAGCACTTGTACTTGGGTTGGCTCTTGGCAATCCCAATCTTCACCTTCTTCACCATGGCATCAAGAAGTTGAGCCTCACGAATCTGATCTTCCAAAGTAGGAGAGACTTGGAGGTTGGCAAGAAATCCTTGAGGAACAACTTGGAGATTAAGTTTGCGGAAAGCTTCACAAAGATCTGGTTAGAAGGGCTTGAGAATCAAACTGTTACAGTAAGTCTTCCTGCTCAAAGCGTCAACAATGACATTGGCCTTGCTTGGAGTATATTCAATACTCGGATTATACTCTTGAATCATTTCGACCCAACGAGTCTGCCTGAGGTTGAGGTTGGGTTGAGTGAAGATGTACTTGAGGCTCTTATGATCAGTGAAGATGTCCACTTTCCTTCTCAACAAGAGATGTCTCCATGTTAGAAGAGCATGGACAACTGCCGCCAAATCGAGGTCATGAGTGGGGTAGTTCTTTTCGTTGGGCTTCAACTGGCGATGGTATAGGCCCCAACTCTCTTCTCTTGCATTAACACAACACCAAGACCTTGCAGGGAGGCATCACAGAAAACCTCGAATTGTTTGGATTCACCAGGAGGAGTCAGAACTGGAGCTGTGACTAACTTCTCTTTGAGGGTATTGAAAGCGATGTCACATTCAGACGTCCAGACATACTTCACATGCTTCTGGAGAAGGTTGGAAAGAGGCTTTGCGATCTTAGAGAAATTCTCAACGAATCTTCGACAATAGCTTGCGAGCCCAAGGAAGCTGCGGAGTTGCTTCACATTCTGAGGCAGTTCCCAATTCACAATTGCAGACACCTTCTCAGGATTAATAGCTATGCCCTTGGCAGAGATGATATGCCCAAGGTAGAGAACCTCATTGAGCCAAAACTCGCAGTTTGAAAACTTCGCATAGAACTGATGTTCTCTGAGTTTGTCCAACACCAATCTCAAATGCTTGGCATGATCCTCCTTGTTCTTGGAAAAGACCAAAATGTCATCGAGATACACCAAGACGAAGTCATTTGTGTAGGGGTTGAAGATGAAGTTCATCATGCGAGAGAATGTTGGAGGAGCGTTGACAAGGCCGAAAGACATGATAGTGTATTCATAGGAACCATAGCTTGTTCTGAATGCTGTCTTGGGGATGTCTTGTTCACGAATGCGAATCTGATGATAGCCCATACGGAGGTCAAGCTTGGAGAATACTTGAGCACCCTTGAGTTGTTCGAAAAGCTCATTGATGTTGGGAAGTGGGTACTTGTTCTTTATGGTCTTCTTGTTCAATGGACGGTAGTCGACGCAGAGTCGGTCCATGCCATCCTTCTTCTTGACAAAAAGAACACCACAACCCCATGGAGAAGAACTCGGTCGGATGAGACCCATACGATCTTGTATATCGAATTGTTTCTTCAGCCCCTTCAACTCTTCTGGTCCAAGCTTGTAAGGACGTTTGCAAACAGGTTCCGTGCTAGGCTCAAGATCAATGACGAATTCAACTGGCCGGTGAGGAGGCATTCCTGGAAGCTCTTCTGGAAAGACGTCTTGATATTCACAAACTACTAGAATCTGAGAGATGGCATTCAACTCGCCCTTCTCATGGAGAGAAAATAGACGAATGGTATCATCACGAGCAGCAAAGACGATCACATCCTCAGAAGAGTGTGTCAATTGAATCTGCCTGGCAGCACAATCAAGCTGAGCCTTGTGCTTAGAAAGCCAGTCCATGCCGAGAATTAGATCAATATCCGAGTTACCAAAAACAATTGGAGATGACAGAAACTTATAGTCGCCCATCTTGATAGAAACATCCGGAACCATAGAGCTTGCGTTCATGAATTTACCCGGAGAGACAACTGATAACTGCCTAGGAAAATCTTGGAAAGGCAACTCATGCTTAGATGCAAATGGTCTTGAAATGAAACAATGCGATGCACCGGTATCAAAAAGGACTTTTGCAGGAATATCATTAACAAGAAGATTACCCATGATCACTTCTGAAGAGTCCTCTGCCTGAGCTGCGTTCATCAAGTTCACCTTTGCAGACTTGGGGTTATGCTTGACCACTGCATTGCTGGCAGATCTCACAGGAGGAGGAGGCGGAAGTCGCCTCTGATTGAAGCATTTGTTCGCATAGTGCCCCTTCTGCTGACACTTGTTGCATGTAACCTCTGAGAGCGGACGGTGATACGGAGCACTTGACCTTGGAGCATGAGACAAAACTTTGTTCTGAAAGCCTGGGTTGGGTGGGTGGGAAGATCCATTGCCACCTTTACTCCTCTACTGGTAAGGCTGACGAAACGGAGGAGGAGGAGGCAACCAGAACTTTTGCTACTTAGCTGCCACTTGAGTTGAAGAAGAAGAAGGAGTTGCATCCCCGACTCTCTTCTTAGAAGCATCGCACTTGAGCTGAGCAGCCTCTTGCTTTAGTGCCATGTTGTAGAACTCATCATACTATTTCGGCTCAAAAAGCACGAGAGCTAGTTGCAGATCTTCTCTGAGGCCACCTGTGAATTGATAAATCATGCTCTTCTCATCAGGGACGTCTTGCTTGGCGAAGCGAGTGAGCCTCTGGAACATGATGTTGTATTGGTAAACAGACATACTGCCTTGCCTCAGATTGCGGAAATCCTCACGCTTACCTCAACAACACTTTGAGGAATGTGGTGAGCTTTAAGTCTCGGCGGAAATCATCCCAAGTAATCACACGACCTCCTCTGGAATCTTTGTATTGTTGATACCACTCAGCAGCTTGGTCTTTGAGTTGGAACGAAGCAAACTTGACAAAGTCCTTAGGCCTGACGTTGCTACACTCAAAATGTTTGCAGATATCCACGAGCCAATCATCAGCGTCTGTGGCCTCGACACAGTTACTGAAGGACTTTGGCTGCTTTGCGAGGAACTGGTTGAGGGTAGAAAACTGAACTTGATTGTTGCCATGGCCTTGATTTCCTTGGTTGCGCTCTTGCAAGAGTTGCATAAGCATCTGCGTGTTGGCGTTGGTAGCGGCCATCACAGCTTGCCATGCCTCCGGAGGTGGAGGTGGTGGCGGTGGTTCCGGATTCTGACGCGTTGGAGGAGCCATCCTGAAGAGGGTGACATCCGTTAGCATCTTGAAAGACATATATTGAAGCTGAATCAATGGATCAAAATTGCAACATATAGCCTTAACATTCGAACAAGAATGAACGAATGAATTCCAAAGTAAATGATCACACTTCCATAAATTGAGAAGCCACTTAGATAGAGGTAGATGAATAAACAACAAGGTGCAGATATGAACAAATAATTGGTAAGGATTACCAATCACAAACCAAATATCCGCAGGAAGAAATACTAGAGCTACATGAATTACCACCTATGAAACTCCCGAAACTTTCCGGTTATGCAATCTGGTGGTGGGGATACAGGGGAAGCATAATATCTCACCCAAAACTAGCAAATCCTACATCCAGCTGTATCCATCCTTCAACACATAACCAAGAAACCTTCGTAAATCATTTACCTCAACCTTCGAAAAGCATCTGTTATACGAGTTATGGCAATACTCCCGAACTCCCGCCCCAGTACTAGGTGGCGTCGAGGTTATCTCACCAACAACTGCATAAAAGAGATTTTCAATGTCGGCGAACTCAGGTATTCTAGAACTGCAATGATAAAATTGTGATGACAACACCTCGGAGCTCAACTCCCCGGGACACTGTCACAACCCCTAAATATCAGGAGGCACCAAGAACAATGTTCTCGTCACAAAACCATCGGAACGATTCCAAGATACCCACATGATCCTAATTTTTTTAGTGAAATTTGAGAAGAGAAGAGTCAAAACTCTACGCCAGGAAGCCTCACCAGAGCGACAAAGGGACTGAGGAGTAAAAGAATCCTACTCTCCGATATATATAATCCTATAAGACTCAAAACATTTTTTTAGACTCAACAACGCCAGCGATTCGATCAAGCAGGGGGCTCCTAAGTCGGGGAAGGCTCTGATACCATCTTGTAACACCCACGATGCGGCTATATCTCCCACGTGTCGGAGCACGACTTAGAGGCATAACCGCATTGTAGGCATGTCGCAAGAGGGGTAATATTTACACATCCCATGTACTGAACAAGAAAGAGATAAAGAGTTGGCTTACAATCGCCACTTCACACAATACATAAATATAGCATTACATCATCCAGAATACAATCAAGGTTCTACTACGGAACCAAAATAAAGACAACCCCAAATGCAATAGATCCCCGATCGCCCCAACTGGGCTCCACTACTGATCGTCCGGGAAAGACACATAGTAACGTCCTGAATCCTCATCGAACTCCCACTTGAGTTCAGTCGCATCCCCTGTAATGGCATCATCGGCACCTACATCTGGTTTTGGAAGTAACCTGTGAGTCACGGGGACTCAGCAATCTCACACCCTCGCGATCAAGACTATTTAAGCTTATGGGAAGGAAAAGGTAGTGAGGTGGAGCTGCAGCAAGCACTAGCATATATGGTGGCTATCTTACGCAAATGAGAGCGAGAAGGGAAGCAAAGCACGGTCGAGAAGCTATAAGATCAAGAAGTGATCCTAGAACTACTTACGTTCAAGCAAAACACGAGACCGTGTTCTCTTCCCGGACTCCACCGAAAAGAGACCATCACGGTTACACACGCTGTTGATTCATTTTAATTAAGTTAAGTGTCAGGTTTTCTACAACCGGATATTAAGAAATTCCCATATGCCCAAAACCGCGGGCACGGCTTTTGAAAGTTCAAAACCCTGCAGGGTGTCCCAACTTAGCCCATCACAAGCTCTCACGGTCAACGAAGGATATTCCTTCTCCCAGGACGACCCGATCAGACTCGGAATCTCGGTTACAAGACATTTCGACAATGGTAAAACAAGACCAGCAAATCCCGATAGGAGCTGCACATATCTCGTTCTCAGGGCACACCGGATGAGCCAGACGTCGGGTTGGCATAGACCCTGGTTGCCCAGGCCGGACATCGCTCAGGTTGGACCAACACTTAGAGAAGCACTGGCCCGAGGGGGGTTAAAATAAAGATGACCCTTGAGTCCGCGAAACCCAAGGGAAAAAGGCTAGGTGGCAAATGGTAAAACCAAGGATGGGCCTTGCTGGAGGAGTTTTATTCAAGGCGAACTGTCAAGGGGTTCCATTATAACCCAACCGCGTAAGGAACGCAAAATCAAGGAACATAACACCGGTATGACGGAAACTAGGGCGGCAAGAGTGGAACAAAACACCATGCATGAGGCCGAGCCTTCCACCCTTTACCAAGTGTATAGATGCATTAAAGTAAACAAGATATAATAATGATATCCCAACAAATATCATGTTCCAAACCAGGAACAAACTTCATCTCCACCTGCAACTAGCAACACTATAAGAGGGGCTGAGCAAAGCGGTAACATAGCCAAACAACGGTTTGCTAGGACAAGGTGGGTTAGAGGCTTGACATGGCAATATGGGAGGCATGATATAGCAAGTGATAGGTATCGTGGCATATCAATAGAGCGAGCAACTACCAAGCAAAGATAGAAGTGATTTCGAGGGTATGGTCATCTTGCCTGCAAAGTTCTCCGAGTTGATGTAAGATTGATCCTCGTAAGCGTACGCAACGGGTTCCCCGATTACGAACTCGTCTCCCGAATATACCAAGACAAGAACACAAGCAAAGGAAACCACAATCAACCATGGTGCAATGCGCAAGCAACATGTTGCAAAACATGGCATGATATGCGGGATGTAATATGCAATGCATATGTGTGCTCCGAAAGTAAAAGATTGAACCAGGCCTCAACTTGGCAAACCGTGCGCTGCTGGAAAGATGAGTTGATTTCGGTCGAAATCGATATAAAGATCACCGGAATTGGATCCACGGTTTGCAAATGGCGAGCAAAACAAAAATGGCACGATTCTGTGATTAACAACACGATGCCATCTAAAATGCAACAAGAAACTAAGCTACTGCACTCTAACATAGCAACAAAGCACATGGCAGTGATCTACTCAAGATGCTTGACAAAATATGAACACTGAGCTACGGCTAAATCACACAAGAGCAGGTTCAAACAAGCATGGCAAAAGTGCAAAAGATATCAGCCTCATAGACTTAGTGAAAATAACAACATGTCAGGAATTAACATCAGGAAGCAATGTTTAGAGCAAGATATCAACATGCTACAGAATCAGATCATAGCAAACAAAGGCATGGCATGAATCTACTCAAAACATATAACAAAAGTCCCTTACTGACCATAAGCCAAAAAGGATCAGAAGATATGATGGCACCCATGTAAACATAGCAAGTTTCGTTAACAGATTTAGACTTAGCAGAAAACTGGACATGGCATAAACAGAGTTACGTAGGCATGTTTGCGAGCTCGATACACTCAACACAAGGCATTTCATGACAAGATAATAATGCAACCAGCAAGAAGCCATGGTCAAGAAGCTAACCATGGCAAGAACCATCTCATAGCATGCAAGGATTAACTACAACAACCTTGGCAAAATTGAATAACATGTAAACAATCTGCCAGGAACATTTTATAGCAAAAGTAGAGCAATATTGAGTCATGCTTGGGGACTCCGTAAATGCAAACAAGGACATGGATGGATAGAGCACAATCATATTCCCAAATCATCCTTACTGAACATACTCAAAAGAGGCATGGATCGCTCTGTAGCAACATGAATACATGGCATAAAAATAACAACAGGGAAATGACTTAGTGAAATTCTAAGTCCCTGAAAATAGCAACATCACGAGAGCTACTTTGCATGCATGTGCTAGTCACCACATTGATCACAAAAATACATGGCATACACCCCTGTAAATATGGCATTGCATAGCCCAAAACACATCTTGGGCTCAAGTTCATAGGAGGCACACAATAATCATGGCAAAAATGACAAATGCTCAATAACTGATAAGAATCAGGAACTAACATTTTATAGCACTCTTGCAACGGTCATTTGGGTATCGAGATGGACTCAAACAAGCATGGTGCAATGGAACAAAATGAAGAGGACATCCAGATGAACATTTTGATATCTCGTATTCACAAAACGGACCACCGAGCATAGAGTTATGGAATGATGAATGGAGCATAAAAATAACCAGAAAAGGGGACTTAGTGGAAAAGGAGAGGTCAACCTAGGGTTTCGGATCCGATCCAGATCTGGGCACACGGTTCTCGAGGATCACTGGAGTTGACTGGATCTCGCCGGAGCTCGTCGGGAGGAGGTTGCTGGAGTCGGCTGCCAGAGATGGGGACCTCGTCCTCGGGCGGCGCGGCGAGGAGGCAGAGGACGGCGGGCGGCGGAGCTTGGCGCGGGGGCGGCGCCCTGCCGATGAGAGCCGGGTGGCGAG